>NC_079162.1:94307873-94610904 GCF_947563725.1 Argiope bruennichi
CTTTATTCTTGAAAAGTTGACAGTATACTTCATTTTGTCCAAAATAATAAGTATGGAAATTTTGGTTGTATTCCACCTGTTACTTGGGAGAAGATGTGTAACACTCATACAAACATAGTTGTAATAACTTTTATTTTTATTCAGACAGGAAAAAATTCGTAAATTGAATGTACATTTTTTTTTCAGAATTTTACAAATGGCCTCCGAATTTTCGACGACATTTATGAGGACGTGTGATGCAATTTTTTTTCAGAGCTGTTATGGCAAAACAAGAATCTGTAATCAGAAGCAATCATGTCAGTAAACTTTATCTCAACTTCGCTGCCATTTTGAGGATTTTTTAGAAATAACCTGAGAGATTATAAATCTCATGCGCCAGTTCTTGATTCCTATGAAAACTGCAAAAACCGATGATGTAAATGGCATCAAGATTTATATGTGATTTAATACGTTATCTGCCATGATTTTCACTTGTAACTCAAATAATATATTTGATTTGTTGACTCCTTCTTTGCTATCTCTTAATTGTAGTAAAGAAGATGTCACATGTAGTAGGCTTGAATGACAGGCGAGACATGCGGCAGTCAACGTGTTAATAATAGATAGGAAGGAAAATTAAATATGCACTCAAGGGAGATTAAATATGTTTATTTTACCACCTTAACTCATAACCACAATCATAATTCCAAAAATAGTCATCTGAGGAGATAACAATTTAGAGTTTAAACAATATAATATTTAATAGGCAGCATCTTCTTTGAGTCGTTTTGATAATAGTAATAAATCGTTGCTTCCAGGGAAGATTGAAGTGCTTTATTTACCGTTTTAACACAGAAATATAATCATACTGCAATAAATCGTCTCCTCTGAGGCTAACAATAGTACTATTATTGCCTGAGTGACAATTTATTAAGGTATGGTTAACGTTTATTTTTATTTAAAGAGGACCATCAAATATTTGTGGTGAGATTGTCTGACAGAATAGCCGTTTTCTAGAAGCATGCAACTGATATATTTTTAAGAGTGTTAAAATCCTTTAAGGATATCTCAACATGTACATCAGACTTCAATGGTATATCATTCCATGACACGAAGTTATGAGCGTGTAAGATGCAAAGTAATCTTGTAATTTACTGGTATATTCTTAAGGTAAGTCACTTTTAAAGATCCCATACGTAAAATTATCCATTGTAGTCGATTATTTTACAAACTGCGTCATACGCTTTAACTAAAAGTGTGGAAAGTTCGAGTAGACAAAAATAATCTTCAAAGTAGACTTACGAAATTTTCATTAAAATTCATCGAAGATATGTTCCAAAAGAAAGAGAATTTTGACATAATTAAAGATTTATAACATTGCGACACTTTTCAGTATCGGCTTTTTTCAATAAATTATTAAAGAAGATTTCGCATATCCTTGAAGATCTTCTACAAGTCTTTAGGCACTAATTTTCTCATTGAAGTATTGCGATAGTGCAATTAATTTCTAAATTATTTTAAGGCATCAAATATATCTAAATTGCTAAAGTGTCACATTCTATAAATGTAACTGCACGCTCAAGATTTTCATGACAAGATTAGATGCTGCGTTTCAATTAAAAATCACACTTTCTTTTCTTTTTTTGCAAGAATTAGCAGAAGATTTAAATTTTTTATAATATCGACAATTTACAGATTTCACTTTTTATTTAGAGTTTTCATATTTTCATGGAATTATAAAATTCTTTGAACTTATGTCGAAGATAAAGAAATTCTATTTTTACTAGATGAACTTTCAGCATTGAAATGAATTTATTAAATAAACGATATTTGCTGAAGAAAATATACAATGCTAATATGATTACATAAATCTTTAAACACATAAATAAATATTTTTATCATAAATTATATCGAATGAAATAGAATAATTAATAATTATAGAAGTAAAGAGAAGCATATTTTCTACTTTAAAAATAACTTAGTTTCCTTTTAAATGAATTTTATAGCATAGCAAGCGAAAACTATTTTGGCGTGTTTTTTTTCAAATGGGATGAAGTCAATTTCTGCTGAAATAGGATATGTCAAATGTGTCACTTTAAATTAATTCTGAAGTTCATCACGCATCTTGCATTTTCTGCTTATAGTATTACGCCACTATTACATAGTATAAGGAGAATGCAGTTACTATGCTCCTTATACTATTGCATAGTATAAGGAGCATGACGTGAATAGCGAAGCTTGACACCTAAATATGACATTCGGTGAAAGGCCAACGTTCTTTTTTATAATGTTTACTTTTTGCTGCATGTTACCGTTGATTTTTATTTTGAAATTAAAGCAATGAATAAAAAAAAAAAGAGTTTTTAAAGTAAAAAAATTAATATACTTTGATACTTTGAACTTACTTTAAATTAACTAATTACATATCGAAAGAACCTTTCAACCAAATTAAATGATTAACTTATAAAAAATAATGATAACCTAATAATGACAGTTAATCAAAGTAACTTAATTCAATAATGACAATTCGGTTGGTTTAAGGTAATCAAAAGCTTATCGGAAACTTAAGGAGGAAAGCCACTTCGTTTTAGAAGGCTTAATTTTGAAAAAAAAAAAAAAAAAAACCTTCTAGAACATGTTTGATTTCCTTTTCTTGTAGTGCTCACTTTTATTTAAAACGTTTTTCTTTAAAAAAAAATCTCTTAGCATGTTTTAGAGCCGCGATAGCCTGAGTCTCAGCATCAAAGGTCGTGGATTCAATAACCGATTCTATTAATATCTATCAAATACAAGGCCCTTATGCATGTTAAATAGGTTGAGAGTTGACGTCTTCTGTTTATTTGGTATGAAAGCTTGGAATAAAACATCGGTTTTGCATATGGTTCAAAATTAGGAGATTCATGCCAAAATAGCTGTCGCTTAGCTTTGATACGGAGCTTTAATCATTCTAAATATCTGGCATTTAGGTTCGGGAAACATATCCATGTTTATACGTCCGACACCGCTGCAGCATCGGAAGAACAGGATGAAGTATAGTTGAAACTCTAAATATCGAAAATTGATGGTTTTCTGGAAAAAACTTCAATATATAGGAATTTTTATACTAAGTGTTATTACAGTGTACAAATATTTATGTAATTTGCAAATTTCTTCCATCCCTTTCAAAGATTTTAACTCCTTGATCGGCAGGCCAATACAAATTACATTGTAAGAAATGCAGAGCGGTAGTTAATGTGTTAATATCTGAATCACTAATGAAACTTTATTTGAAATTAAACTTGTCTAAATTTCATATTTCTTACCATGCTTTTATTTTTTATTTCACTTTCTTAATTTTTTTATTAAGTTGAACCACTTTTTTACAATTAAATATTTCAATTTAAATCCATGTTCACGATAAGAAATTTAAAACTAGATTGAAGTGGAAGGTAAAGTTTCAGTCCCAGATAGGAAAGGAATTCATAGAATAGAAGCTAAGAATTGCATATGATTCATCGGCAAGAATATATTGCTTTCTGATTTTACTTGAATTTCTATTACAGTAAGAATCGGCGAAACGATTTTTTCTCTTATTTAGCTTAGATGCTTCTTTATGAACTAAATCCAAGGTCTCTCTTTGATGGTAATAAATATTTTTTACATGAACATTATTTTTCGATATATAGAAGTTGATGTTCTAATGAAAATCTAAGATATCTGGGGGAAAAAAATCGACATATGGGATTCAACTGTAGAGTAACTACACTTGTATAGAGTGCTCATATTTCTGGCATCGGGCAATCCAGCAGCAATCGTTTTGCTAAGCATCTTTTAGAAGGATCGGAACCACACCGGACTTGCAGTAATTGTTTCATTACGTATATAACTGAGTAGTGCACACATACGACGTTCGCATATATACGGCATGTAGTTTTCTTCTTATTTGAAAATTATTTATTTATTATTTTATTGATTTGTTTTCTTTATTTTTCTATAATATAGCATTCATACCTTTTCTTTATACTTTAATTTAAGAATTTTCTTTTTACTTTTGAAGAAAATCAGAGTAGTATGACTTCAGAAGGTGCGATTTTAATGATATTAATATGGATTCTTAATGTAGGAAATAATACGTAATTCTCAAATATGGATTATCATAGATGACACTTAAGAGGACACAGTCATATCACTGACTCTCCGACCCACCTTAAGGTACACGGATAAATAATACTGCAAGACCGGACCGCCGCAACAGCAACACTGGCGGGAACTGTGATTGAGTCCTAAGGGCCATCACCGGCCACGGAACACCCCTTCCCGAAGGAAGTACGTCCCGTCATCGATGGGAGGTGCCAGATCCCCCACCTTTTTGTGTACCCTCCAGGGTGGCGAGATCCAACCACCATATCGGAAGTATTCATTCTTATTTCGAGGTGCCCCCCGGGGGGTTACTTAAGAGGACATGTTAAAAAGGAGGAGCGTTTCTTGAATTTCAAGTGAATGATTGACGATAAAAAAGATAAATAATAGTAAAATATTTATTTTAATACAATTTTTATCATTTCTTATTCTTTTGAACTTTATTTTTTAAAATAACAAATAAAATAATTATTGTAATATTAATTAATGCTCTGTTATAATCATTGATGGAACAATACATTTTTAATATAAAGGTTTAATTGTTTGCTTATACGTGCATTTATTTTGCAAACATAATTAAGCAGTGGATGTAAAATTAATGTAAGAAAAATAGTAAAAATTAACAAGTAAATTCACTTAACTCATAATTGAACTGATAATGCGAGTGGAGGTGTTGCTAATTCATCCACATATTTTGTTACAGAATCTTATGAGCATTATTTTTTGCAAGCGAGTTAAACGAATGAACAATGAATTGGAAACAATTGAAAATTTTATCGGAAATTTCTAGAAATTGTCCTCTTTCCCCCAGATTAATAAAACAGGTCTTTTGCACGTTACGTAAACAAGTACAATAAATTTTCTGTTACAGATACCTTCACTGGTATCCAAATACGGAATTTCCTTGGCGTGCATATTGAACTGCTCTCACGCCAGCTTGGCTAAGTAGATATTCAAGAGGGCACGTTATCCTAAAATTGGTCAAATTATCGATTTTTCATAGATTATTTCATAGCGCTTACCTTTCTGCTCATTGTGCCAAAATTTAATACTTCAGATGTTCTTTAAATTTTTATTTATGATAATAAATGAAATATATAAGCAAAAGAGAATTTCAAAAGACTTTTTCCCCATGTTAGGTTTTCGATTAACATAATGTTACACTATGGTTTTTTTTCCAGTTAAGATACAGTTTTCAATTTACTTATGCTTGCTTATCATTATGCGCATGATAAAACTGCGTACGCACAAGCATTCGGTGGTTTTTGTTTTTTTTTGTTTTTTTATACATACAATCTATAAAGATAGTGCTAAATTTTCTCATTTTTTTTAAAAAAAGAATTAGTATTAATTAAATTTTTTTTCTGACTTAAAACTTACTATCTGACAAATCTGAAATCAAACATTACAAAAGAAATTTAAAGAAATTCGATGTACAAAGCCTTACGTGTAATTATTGTTTTTCCTGTATGAAACAGAGAGAGATGTATGTTGATATTATTTTGCAATATCGGGGCCAAAAATTAATATTAGCTTAAAACTTAGCTCAGATTTTTAGCAAAAATAAACTATATTTATTTAGGTTCTATCTTTCCATTTGAATCTTTACGCAAATTAATGTTTCAAATAAAATATTTGTATTGAGTTACCACTCTTTTTTACACTTCCTCGACATACATAAATATACAAGGTGAAAATGACATAACACAATTTTATTAAAACTTGGTTTTAATTTAGTTTTTTTATTTCCATTATATTCTATTTTGCAATCTTAAGATCGATATTTTTCTCAAACTCATTTCTTTCATTAACTGATAAATAAGTCCTGAAAATAGTATTGTCATCGAGTATACACAAACGCTCAGAAGAAAAAATTCGGACCTTTTGCTCTTCAGGAAATGTGTGTAAAACAATGCTCCACTGCTCCATGAAACAATGCTCTATTGCTCCATGGAACAATGCTCCATTTATACAAGTATGAAACAAGTCAAGTTAAATAAACATGTTTAATAAAATAGATTTATGTTAGTCTAAATGTCTTATACTATTGGAAGTTTTAAAATTATATATTACAACAGAAATGGAAGTAAAGGAATTTCTTAGTATACTGTTTAGCATCTAATTCTTATTTCACTTAATACACATTGTGCTTTTGTTATCAATGCAAATATCAATGTATTATTTATTGTAAAAAGTTTTATTTTATCGATAATTTTAAAAAATACATATTAAAATAATGGAGATTATATTAATTCGTAAAAATACATATTAAAGTATTAAAAAAATAGCCAATCGCTGAAATAAGATATCGCTGCAAGAATGTATAATACTATAGAGTTGTGCAGAAATGACTTTTTAGCTAGATGTCATCGTTATACTGCTCACAACCCCGACGGAAAAAATAATAAGAAAATTCCGAAAGCTTAAATGCATTGCATGAGTTTAAATTTTTTGCCAGTAAATACAGACATCACATATAGAGAGTATAAAAATGTCATTGGAGGAAACAATTTGTTTAGATACATCCGTCGAGAGTGCAAAAGCTGTCACACTTTAGGGAATCCGGTCAAGATCTCTAAATAAATACAGTGACACTGTAAGTGGCGGCTGAGTTGTCCCAGGAGGTGATAGCTCGGGGGACGGGTGCCGCCAAAGGTATCGCCTGTCGGCTGCAAACCCTCATGATGAAAACCACGGAGGGTTCCTTGCGACACTTCTTAGATTTCATCGAACATCTGTTCAGCTTCGAACACGCGAATCAAGTTCTGACGAAATATCAGTACAGGGCGTATTTTTTTTACTTACTTCGGAGGATATAAGGAAAGTGGGGTATATCATTAAGGGAAATAAATGCGTTATTAAGCAGCGTTTTTTTAAAAGAAGAATTGCCATAAAGTTGCTTGAGAATTGTGATAAGAATCCTGCTAAGCAAGGACTATAAGGGTTAGGAATTAATTGTTGCAACCATATAATTACACCCGATATAACATTAAAAAAGATTATAGCGTCCGATGTTGTTTAACATTTTTCAAAGGGGTGTATCTTTAATGGAAAATGATCACGCGACTAAACAATGCTTTTTCTCCTTTTTTTTTTCTTTTAGAAATTTTATGAATTTTTTTAAACTTTCGCTATCTTATTTTAATTTTCGTAGTAAAATACTTACGAGAAAAAGTAAGAGAGAGAGGAAAATGTAACAGTAAATAAGGTACTAAATTTACTAGTAAAGGAATTTTCAATACAACAATTTGCTTTTAAAAAAGATTAAGATTAAAGATCTCTTTCCCGTTTCTATTTGACAACGACATATTAATAATTTTATTGATACTATCTATATAATAAATACATGAAGTAACAATTATGCTAATGAAGAATAAATTTAATAAAAACAACTTTTGTTAAACAACATACGATTTGTTGTTTTTCTTATTTTTATAATTGTAATAAAAGTAGGATTCTTTTTTTTACTTTAATTATTTTCTATTCTTTAATCCTGAAATTATTTTGTTATCAACAGGTGGCGTCAGTGATATGTAATCAAAATTTAATTAAACCATTCAATTGAAAATTTACTGCTGAAAATATAAAAATAGTGTGTTGTGATCCAGAGCGCACAAGTGTGCAAAATTTTAAAATTCTAGTACATTAGAAAATAAATGAAAAACCGATTGTAAAATTCCATCTTTACAAACGAATCAAGTCATTTTAATTGAAAGTGTATAAACTTAATACAAAGAGCATTTCAAAATACATTTTTGATGGTATATTAAAAAGTAGGATTTTTTTATTTTAGTTATTTTCTAATTAAATTGAAGTTAATCGAAATTAATTAGTTAATTGAAGTTAAGAAGTCAAATTAATTGAAAGTGTATAAATAAACTTAATACAAACAGTTTTTCAAACTACAATTTTTCTAGTATATTAAAAAGTAGAATTTTTTATTTTAATTATTTACTAATATTTAGATTTTAATTCATTATTATGAATATTACATAATCTTAATAAGAATTGTTCTCAAATCCACTCACGGTTGATCCATTTGTAACAAAAAATTAATTACATCAATCAGTTGATTATTTATTCTAAAAATATTAAGACAGAGTATTTTTGTCTGGAATACATGAATGCACAAGATTTCAAAAGTCTAGTATACATAGAAGGGTTTGGAATATCAGTTGCAAAAGCAAATAAGAGAAAGGTGTTGAAAAGAAAAAACATTTTATTCAGATATTTTAAAGGGCAAAAATCAATCATCATTCGTGTGTTTTACAAGAAATTTTTACTTCGAATCTTGATCAAGAAGACTTTTCTTTTAATATAATTTAAATAAAATATTTTCAAACAATTTCAGGATTTTTTGAATCGAAATTGAGTTCTAATAAACGTTTTTATAGAATACTCACATTTAATTATATTCATTTTTTAATTTATAATGAGAACTTAGAAAGGAAAAGAGTCAAAGGTTCCTTGAAGGTCATCAAGTCGTCATAATTAAGTTGAAAGCAATTAAAACTCGGAGCAGTATGCATTTCGAAAACTAGAGGACCTTGAAATACTCTAACCTTGAAACAAAATCTATGGAGCACGATCGTAAAATTTAACGATAAAATTGCTACTGCACCATAAAAAAAGATCACAAAATTTATAAGCTAATAAAAATTCGCGAATTCATTCATTATTTTAGTTACATTTTCTCAACAAAAATAAATTCGTAATGATAATTTTTTTCTATTCTCACTTGACTAGAAAGCCAGATTTATTTTTAATGGGCTGTGGTTTTGAAAGGAAGCAAAACAATGTATTGTAGTAATGCTTTTCAAATTCGCTCTTTCAGTCATGATAATTAGAAGCATATAATCTTATAAGAATAATTACGAGTTGTTCAAATGTAGGCATATATTAGAATTTTGAGGTCGCGGAATTTCGACACTATGTATATCACTATTGTATGTTAACGACGAAAAATAATTTATTAAGCTATCTAGATGTGAAGCATTGACTTTTACAGCTAAATATAAGAAATGAAACTGCTTTTGAAACAGGCATTAATTTTGTTTCATATGTTTACCTAGTTTTATTGGCTTTGCCATAAATTTTTAAACTATAGATCCCGATCTGAAAGAGGTCGAATGGAAAATTCTTGAATTAGCTAGAATTTTGAAATCGTGCGCTTTCGTTGGATTCTTTGTTTATTTCTCGATATAAATAAACAAAAATAACGGGAAAATCAACCTTTTTTAGGAGCATTTCATTAAAAACTAAATAAAGAAATCTTCCTATGCATTAAAATTTCGTTTTTTTTTTCTTTTCTCTGTGCATGTATACATTTAAGGAAGAGAAACTGTTTCGGGTAAAAACATGGTAGTGCTACAAAGAAAATCCCCGCCGACACAGCTGATGCGAAAGGAAATACGTCCTGAAAAAGCTTGATGCCGACAAAAATATCACAGCAATAAAATACAATAAAAAAGTAAAAAATACAAGCAAATAAAAAGAATTTTTCAAAATTGAATAACGTATAGTAAGCAAAAAAATCTCTCTCAAATCAACCTTAACCTAAAACTAGTTCTCAGAAATCATTAAAAAGAGAATCGTTAAAAATTCTCAATGAGTGACAAAAGCTCAATAGGAGAACCCGATATTAGATACAGGACTAAATGCTGAGTTTATTTTCCATCATAAACTCGATTTGTGTTTAAAATAAAATTTTAACAATCAAATATCAATTTAAGAGTTAGAAAAAAAAAAAAAAAGACCGTGCAAACACATACTAAAATCACACAATGAAAATATTTCTTTTAAAAAAGTCACACACGAACCAAATCTTACTTCACTCTCTCCAACCATCAAATATCTCTGAAATTATTATTATTAAAACTGAATATCATTATACTTGTATATAAAGTACTTAATCACTAGATTTAAAAAGCAAAAAAGATAGGTAATGCTTTATCTTTTATCCAGGAAGCTCAAAATTAACTTTTTTTTTGTGTGTGTATATTATCGGAATAAAGAAATAAATTACGCAAAAACTGAGGCAATGAAAAAAATTTTCATTTGAAAGTTGCATTTTTTTAAAAGAAAAGTATGTTGCTCGGTGCTCTCAATTTTCAGGAATTTAGGTCCCTAATAGTTTATTTTCAAACCAGGCGACAGTGGTCCTCCCCCATAAAAAAACTTTATCGCATATTTTTTGACAAAAATGTTATACCTCTCCTCTCCTCTCCTCATAAAATTGTGGATCTTGCACAAGGCTTTGATTGCCACGAGCACTTAGATTTTATTTCCAGAATCCCACATATGAGAGTTGTGCGTTCAATGGTACAGTTAAAAAACAGACAAAAAACAACGGCATTTATTTATTAATTACATGCCATGGACGAACAATTATAAGGAAAGATCTCTGGCGTGGATTTAGAATGTGATCTTTGGCTAACATGCGGTTAATACACATGTGTCAGAAAATATAATGTTTATTCCTGACGCTTCTTTTCAGGCCGATTAAAACCAAAATTTGGAATGGCGCTACAACTGTAGTGACAAGATCACATACCAAATTTCATTTAAGTCTTTGCGTCTTCGAAATGCATGCAAAATTATGGGAAGACAGACAATCAATCCTTGACGGATATGGTTCCAAATTTCATACAGGTATATCATATAGATGATAAATCTGCAAATCAAATTTTATCTAGCTATTTACATTTCGTAGTTACCATATTCACTTATACTTAAATAAACGGACAGACAAACAGACTTCCTCTGAATGAATTTCGTTCAAAATTTATTAGAAATCTACAAATTTGGTGTTCAAATCACATAACAGATTTCATCCGTCAAGTTGTTTGTGAGTTATTATGTTCACAGACAAATAGACACAATTGTAAACAATGTGTTTTTCGAACTCACAGAAGTCTGAAACGTTAAGGAAATTCGTCAAAATCATTAATTCGAATTTTTTGATGATAATAATACTTCCTCTCTGTATTCTTTGCATACAGGAAAGTAAAAACAATTTCTATAATGCAAAATCATCATTACAAACCATTACATACGGCAAAACTTTTTTTCTCTCTTCCAGAATCCTTTTTTTCGGTGCTCTATGTGTTGATTTCCTGTTGGTTGTCGGCTGCTGAAGAAGCCCCTAATGAGGCGGAGGGTGCATTATCGGAGCACTCCAGATAAGAATTCATTTCCTCGGATTACCGCCAAAGGGGGAAAGCGTTAAATCGGGTCGTGATTTATTTTCTGGCCTCGCTCTGAGACAGGCCGGGCCTTTTTCCTCTGCTTTATTTTTCAAAGATGGGAAATCCTCTTGAATGGCCTCCTTTCCTGGACAACATTTTATAAAGAAATCCTTCAACTGCATAAAGAAGCATAATAGTCTGTGTTGACGGAACTCATTGATACCACAGAGCTACATAGAGAAATTTGCTTCCTCAGAAATATAAGGACTGTGTTCAATACTTTTAAAATATTGCGGGATATTTTTAGATATTATTCGATATTTCAAGCATTGTACAATGTCATTAAATATCGTTGTTGTAATAAGTTTTAAATTTTATAAAAAGGGACCTTAATAAATAAAGTTTTAACAATGCGCCCCAACGTAGAACTGTTTTTTTAGAGTTTTAATTATTTTCAATTTTGGAGGCTTTAATTTATAGCTAATTAATATTATGGAATCTTAAGATCAATTTTTTTCGAATGCCACTGGTACATTAACTATCAATTAAGTTCTAAAAATATGTATAAAAAACATTGTATTACCATAGGGCATAGGAAATACCAAAGTATAGAAAATGTTAGAATTCTAACTCATCTGGAAATCAAGGAAAAATCGAATAAAAAATTCCATCTTTACCAACATGAAGCAAGCCAAGTTAAATAAAAGTATTAAAAAAATTATTTTGCGCTGTTTGGGTTCCAGATGCATTGTAAAATAATTTTGTCCATGGGCTCAATTACTATAGAGCAGAGGTTTTCATTCGTATACATCTTTGGATAATGATTTTGTTTGAATGGTTTTTGACCTCTTTTAATGAAGTTTGAGATTTTAAGTGATTCACATCAAAATACCTTTGTGTTTTTTATGTATATTTATCGATTTTTAAAAGTTATAACACATTTTGGCAATAATCTACTATATCCATACTTCGAGTTAAACAATATTTTCCATTTTTTTCTTTCTTTCTTCAAACTAATCCCCTTCCCCCTGTTTTAATATTTTACAACCATGTAACGAGATTCTACCAACTGAAAATCACTGATACGATAAGTTTTCTTTTTATATAGGTCAATAAATTGAAATTTCATATTGGGATGGTATGCAATTAAATTGGTGGTATGCAACATTGGATGGATGGTATGCAACATTAAAACATTTACAGTGCTAAAACCAGATATATATATTAATATATTGATTAATTTTTCATAGAAACATTAATGGTAATGGCCAGGATAAAGCTTGAAGTTTCGAAATGTCATTTAACATTTTTTTTAATGTAAGAAATATCAGACAAATACAAAAGGAAAAAATAAATTTTGATACATGTATTTTCAAAAGAGCATGTTTTGTTTTAAGTATCAAAAATATAATTTCGGTTTTATCCTTTTTTAAATCAGAAAAAGAGCTTAACAATAAATAAATGAGTAAATAAAGAAAATTGTATACTGTAGACAGATGAATAAATAAATGTCGAAAGAATAAGGTCGCTTGAAACTGAATATAACTTCCACGCGATGTTTCCTAACGTTCAAACTTTTTTCATAGCTTTGTTTATTTTTGTCAATTATAAGTCAAAAATATTTCACAACAACAATGGATTGATATGAAGACATTAAAAACTATTTAAATTGCAACAGGGAAACTTTGTTTGTAATCTGTTCTGCTTCAAATAGATAACATCTAACTGCTTTATATAAGATCGTACCAAATTGCTTTAAGATAGATTCAGTCAACATTTGTGATTAAAAGGAGCATAATAGAGTATATTTGCATGATCGTAATATCAAGCTATTTAAAGTGAAATATTTGAATTCAGATTCTCAATATCCGCACATAGAGATTTATTAAAATCTCGAAGGTTAAAAGTATAATATTCAAATACTTGAAAAAATTATCATCTGAAGATATAAATTCTGCAACTTGCCAAATTTTCTAGCATGAAAAGGAAATGAAATCGCGAAAATAGTAAATAAATGCCAAAAAATGATTATTTTAACCCTTTAAAGGGCCATTTTTTTCTAGTCATATTACGTTAAAATATTTTTAGGCTTGAAATTAGAATAAGAAAAGGGATTCATTTAGCTTATTAAATAAATTTAATTTGATTAATTAATTAATTTGGCTAATTAATAGTTAAGTAACAAATCAAGTCATGTCATTTTGTGTGAGATAAAGAACTGAAGCATCTAAGTTTCTGTCTTTCTAAAAAAATTGTCAGAGTTTATGCCAATCTACAAAATTTCATACAAAGATTGATAAATTTGGTGGGAAGCAGGCTTCCCATGACCCTAGAAAGGGTTAATTGAAACCAAAATTCAAAACATATGAACATACCATAAGCATTTTCCTAATAATCGTTATAACGCTAATCATAAATAAATAATAAGCAAATCTCTAATCTCTACTAATAATAAAGAAGAATTTGTGTCTATGTATCTGTTGGCGCTCTCCAGATCTTACCATCTTGCCATTTAAAGGTGTCCAAATTGGGCAGAAAATAAATTTGGGGGGGGGAGTGGAAATATGCATCTACAAAATTATAAAAATTATTTTAATTAGTATTTTAATGAATTTAAAAATAATGCAAAATTTTGATATTCTTGCGTGATAATATCTGAATATATAAGTGTACAAAAACAATTTTTGCATCATTTTTAAATTCAAAAAATTTTCTTTTTTATCATGAGAATTAGTGTAATTTTTTTTTCTAAATTTTGACTTTTTTTTTTTTTTTTTTTTTTTTTTTGCGTAACTTTCAACAATACATTTAATTGCTGAGATCGAATTCAAGACGCTTTCATTGTTTCATGAAATATCTAACAGTGGGATTTTTCTTCCATTGTTGAAAGATGAAGAAAGTTTATTATCTGTTCAATTTACTTTCGAAATCAGAAAGCGAAGTTTCAGTAGCGCGGAAGACGCTGTGCAATTAAAAGTTAGCTTGCAGGAATAATTATATCTTTAATGGCACTATGATACCATCGTACTTGACTACATAGCGTTTGTGTATATAATTAATAGAATAGGTCAAGGCTATTAAAATAGCACTACTTAAATGTCTATCAGAATTTTGAGTTTAAAAGTACTTTATTGAGAGAGCCATAAACAAATTCTGCAAAAGAAATTGAATTGAAGGTAAATATAGCTAATATTTTTGGCAAATCAGTTAGTTGATTGTTAGCTAATGTGTAATATAGGGTGTTCAGTAATTACTTATTGTCGGGGTTTCCGTACCTCATAACTTTCGAATAAAAAATATTACGCAAAAACCGATTACATATTCGTAAATTACAACTCAAAGAATTTTATTAATGATATTAAAATGTAAAGCTTGCACAATTTGCACTTTGTAGGCATTCAGTTGAAGGCGGTTATGGAGAACGTTCCATATCGTCGTATGTGCTCGGTCTTCCCGCTCCCTTTCGGTGTAGAACGCTACCAGTTTCCTGAAATTGTGTTAATCAGCGTCTGATAGAAATATCCGAAGGAGGATCTTTCTTGTACGTGGTCCTGAAGCGACGTTGAGTAGTTATGACTGATTTAGTTTCGAAAAACCACAATACACACATTGCTTTTTCTTGCACGGTCGCCATTTTTATTTATGACGTCATAATTACCCAGACTGCAAATGCGCTACGATCGCATTGTTACCACGTAAAATTCTTTGAGTTGTAATTTACGAATTCGTAATCGGTTTTTGTGTAATATTTTTTATTTGAAAGTTATGAGGTACGGAAACCCCGACAATAATTAATGAACACCCTATATTACATGTTTTTCATTAGATACTGGTTAATGTATTATATCATAGGTTTCATTAATTGTTTAGATTTTTATATTTCATCTGTCTCAAATATGTTATGGCCATAATAAAGTAATTCCATTCCAAAAATCAGAATCGGGTGAATTTCAGAATCAAATATTTTGCAATTTAAATATAACAGATGAAGTTTTTCTGTTAAATAAAACGAATTGTATCTTATGCAAAATTGTATTTAATTGAAATTCTGAAAGTATGACGGTCTGACATTTTTTATAGCTGTAGAGTATTCCCGAATTTGAAACTTAAAAGATTTTAAAAAAATCAAAAGGAAACCCTGCAAAATGCAATTAAAAAAATCAAACAATTCTATTTCATAAACATTATTCTGGAAAATGTGAGAAAGTGATGTAGCTTCATTTTTCATAAAATATGCCATAAATAGCCAGAATTTTAAAATATAATAATCTAAAAGTCTTTGGGTAGAAGTAGTAACCTTTTTCTTAAATTACAAGCATTTTAAAGAAAAAAAAATTAATGAATGAAAATGTATTCCAATTACCATGATAAAATTGCATTAACCTTATTTTCATGGCATTTTCTGTGTATGGAAGGATTTTCAAAAGTTTGCACCTCATATTTCTTGTATTAAAGATTTTACTTATAATTGAGAAGTATTTCTCCTACCTAATTGAGAACCTCCTCCGAACAATACTTCTTGAAAAAGTAAACAAGGATATCTAGGTCATTTTGGCCCTTTCTATAAATGGCAAAATTTGAAAAACTAATCACAGTTAACTCTAATATAGTAAACTATGTTCTGTCAGATTGACAAAGCTGGTTGCTAAGTACACGTTTTTAAGGCACTTTTTTGGAAGAAAAACGTTCTTTACAATTATTTATTGATACCCAACTTTTGGTTTAAATACTTCTCACTAATAAGAACGTGCAGTTTCCTTGGTTGTAATGACTACCATTTAATAAGCTGTAATTTTTTTTCTCTTAGCTTCTAAAGCTTAGAAGGGTACCACAAATTTTACTTCATATTTGGCTTAACTCATATTGCAATTTAGTTCATATGCATTCATTTTAAATACTCACGAGGCATTTTGTAAGAGAGCCAAGAAAGTTAAAAACTAAAAAAGCAGTTATGGGTTTTTTTAAAAGATAATAATATAAATCTTTATTTGAAACATTGTTGTAACATCACCCGTATTAATACGATCAAAACATTTCATAAAATGATGTAAACATCCATTAAAGATGTTTTCTTTAAAATTTCATATCCTGTTGGTAGAAAAGTTGAAAGACAGAAAGTTTGACCTTCTCTAATTTGAATGACATTTCCTTTTTTATAGCAATTATACTGCAAGAAATTATCTTAATTCAAATTTGAACATTTTAAAAATCGTCAAAAGACCATGAATGCAATATTAATTATAATATAAATACAGCTTTATTAACATAAATTCAATTTTCAAAAATGGAAAAAATGCTTTTAGTACATTATGTTAGGTAGAGCTGATTTTAACTTTGTTTTAAAATTTACTTAATTTTTCACTGGTAAAACAAATTTCATGAAAAAATATCCTCCGATTTACATCAAGAGAAAAAAAAAATTAAATATTAGTTCCTACTAAATAAAAGGGAGAAAGTAATTTAACAGCATTATTTGGAAAATGCACCTGAAACTTTAAAAATAAAAATGGTGTTTTTACAATGTTTTTATTTAACAAGCCTTTTTTTTTTTCATTTTTTAAAGATGAAATTGCGTAATCGATTTTTCACTCCATTAATGATACGCCAGAACTCTGAAAGTATTGTAATTGTATGCTGTCATACACCATTTTAATGTTTTTAAAGCTGAATTATTAATTAATAGAAAATTTCGATTACTTAATTTCTGTATGAATAGCACTTCATGGTAATGAATTGGTAAATAAACTGATTAAATGATTTACATGATAATTATGATAATGGATTATAAATTAAAACCCATAATGCAAAAAATGATAAAAACAAAAATGTTTTTATAAATTTGCTTTCATTAGTGACCAAAAATGTACAATATCTTTTTTCATCTAAAATATGAGAGTCAAAACAAGAGTAAATTATTTTCTCGATGCTTTTTCGTATTCACATTAATAAATGTGTTATCTCACTTTCTCCGTATTAAAAAGTGGACCTTGAGTTTGGCCATGAATGCCACAATTGCTCAGATTTTTATTTTCAGATTTCAGCATATCAACGTTTTATCTTTCGTAGTCTAGTGAAGCATATAGTAAGCATTTTGGATAGTTTTTTATAGAAAACCAAAAAAATTTTTCAAACCAAAATTTGATACAAAACCTTCATTTTAGTAACTAAGTCGCATACAGAATTTTGTTTACCTAAGTCGGTTCGTATTTGAATTATTGTGTTTACATGCATGCGGATGTAGAGAGCAACAGGCGATCAATCTCTTGAAGGATTTGGTTTAAAATTCGACACAAATTTACGCTTAAGGTGCTAAATCTGTGTACTTTGGATAAAATTTGATGGAGGAAAGACCAGAGACCAACATTTCATCAATCTAGTTCAAAGCCTTTTTGAGTTGTAACAGATAGATTTATAATAGATTTTAGATAGACCTAATCCAAAAAGGATTTTTTTCGGATTCGGATGGTCTGAAATGTGTAGATTTGTCAGATGGAAGAGATTGTGGAAATCGAAGTTTTTGACGATTACATTACTTTTTAGTTGTAAACTTCATAAACGAAAATGAAACGGAAAAATGTATGGAACTGAAAATAAAATCATAAGGATATTAAGTTATAGCGAATATCACATGAAAGGACATTTCTAAACATTCATTGAAAGTTAAAAGTCATATTAAAGTTACTGATCAGTACTTCATGCTTTTATCTTTTTGTTTTGATTTTCAAATTTTTTGATAAATGAACATTATTTACTTCTAAATATAGTAATAAATACCTAATTCAAAAAGCTTAGTTTACTTTTATTATTTTTCAAACTGAGAAATAATATTCTTATACTGATTCAAATAAATTCATTGAAAGAAAAAAAAATTATCGCCAACATTTTCAAAAATATTATCAACAAAAATATTATACGATTAAAATGGTCAATGGTTAAGAAAATTTCTTTTATTTTGTTAGCGCTTGTGCGAAACATTTTCTGTGAATTCTTCTTTATTTGCGTATCATCATTCTTTCATAATTTTTTTTATTGATCATAATGAAAAATTTCTTATTATTCACACTTTATTGATGATGAAATAAAATGCATTTTAAAATTATTTCTATGGATGGGGAAGTAAAATGAATTTTTAATAATTTCTTTTCATTGATGACAAAATATTGAAGTAAAATAGCTTCCGAAGAATCAGATAGACTAAAAACCATCGAAATTTCTTTGATTATTCATAATTTAATACGAGTGAAAAAATTCCACCTTAAATTTATAGCATTACCTGCAATCAATAAAGGCTTTGGTTCAAAAATACATGTGATTAATGTGATTTTAATATGGTGCATCGAAAATTTTCGCAGCCTATTCTGAGTACAAATCTATTTTTGAAGAAGTAACATGTATATGAACAAAGTTGCATGAAGATGCGATTTCAAGAAGATAGGAAAGTTTAATCAAACAGCACGCAAATATTGTTAAATAGCATAACACCCTAAATATTAATAAAATTTTTCCGTTTACTATTTCTAAATTTTAGGGAAGAGCACCAGATTATTCTGGCCAGATGGGGAATTGGATGACTTTAACTATATATTTACAAAATAATCTTTATATTTAAATGAGCAATCAATTACAAAATACTTTGTATTCCAAATGAAAAGTGCAATTTAGATATATTATAATAATATAAAAGATGAATATCAAAGATAATAAAAGTGTTCAGCTTTAGAATAAATTTTTGATGTTATAAAATCGGCACCCACTTATCTTGTATTAGTTTTTAAAAGTATTAGTAGTTTAATTTTCAAGTTTCAAGATACTTTTACTCGATTCGCTTTTTAAAGACAACTTATTATTTGGCAATTTTTTTTTAATTCGAAGTAAAGGGTGTTTGAAAATAAGTTTGCGCAGCGAATTTTATTTAAATGAAATACCAGAGAGAAAAAATGCAGGGGGGATGAACTTGAGGAAGGGGTTGAGAAAACGATTTGGAATTTAAATTGCATTGAAAGGTCAGAATTACTTTCTTCTTACAGTAAAGCATCATCTTATCAGAGGTCAAAATGACAAGGTCCATTCGAAAATAACCATAGTATTTCTTCTAAGCAGAGCATTAATATAGCAAAAGTAAACTCATACGGTACAGAATATTATATGGGATCTAAACTGCACGCATGCAGCTCAAAACTGTTTTGCTATAAAGGTTTGGGTCCGTATCATTGGGAGGCCGCGGTGGCAAGGTCTTGGCTTCGGAACCGGAGGGTTTCAGGTTCGTGACCCGATTCCACTGAAGAACCGTCGTGTAAGGGGGTCTGTTGCACGTTGAATCAGTCATGACCAAACGTCCTCCCACTGGTGTGGAGAGGGGGGGGGGATGCCATCTCAGGTGACGTCCTCGTCATCTGACCGCGGTTCAAAATTACGAGGTCCATTCCAAAATAGCCCTAGTGTTGCTTTAAACGGGACGTTAATATAACTAAACCAAACCGTATAATTGGAGTCCATCCCATAAATCTTAACCTTATTTCTTTTTGGCTGAAGAGCAAGGAATATCTTATCTTTCTACATTAAGTCGTGCTGGAATTTTTTAAAGACGAACATGTTCTTCAGTCGTTGAGGAGCGTAATGTGACCAGCAACAAAACGTTACATTTAATCAACACTGATACAGGTTTGGTGGTTCTATTCATTGGCTTACTATATTGTTGCTATCGCGTCTTGATTTCTGCTTCTAGAGTTATATAGATGCAAAAGTGTGTGAAATTTCCCCCGAGTCAATGAAAACCTTATTGCTAGGGTTTTTTTTTTTTTTTTTTTTTTTTTATAGATGCGGAGAAGTATGAAATACGTCAGAAAATTTCCAAAAAAAAATTTCGAATTTCCATACGACATCTATTCTTAGCCTGCATAAGAGATTGTGATCGAAATTTCAAACATCTTTTTAGTATGTGAGCTTTTTACTTGGCGCAGTTTAGCCAATTATGGCTCTTGCGCCAAAAAATCCCCAAAATACCAAATACCTTGAGCTTTTTACTAACGATACTATCATGATTAAAATGCTTCACATGTTACTGTTTCATTCCTTATCTTCTTTTTACTTCCTTTAATACTAGCTTATGAAGGAAGCATTTGACACCTTGCAATGCTATACGATGTAAATTAGTTTTAATACTCCTACCCTTACATCAAACTTGTCAGCCTGATACCGAATCATCTTAGAAAGATTTCACGAAACGTGGTTTGAAGTTAAACGTTTCCAGAAGATAAGAAAAAAAACTTAATTAATACCTTTGAAGATTAATTATATGCCAGTTGCTAATATATTATGCACTTAAAGATAATTAATCATCCTATAGAAGCTCTTAGAGAATTTCGAAGTGTTACGAAATTTTAAAAGAAAAAAAAAATTGATTAATTTCAAAGTTAGATGTCACGAATATATTATAGCGGCAATATTTGCCTAGCATCGACTCAATACAAAAACGGAATCCAAAATGTGAGTTGAATAAAAACAACTACTCATGCAAAATATAACAAAAGCAAAATATGAGCGAGAAATATTTTGTTGTTTCTTATGGTACTTAGACAAGCCTGCTGTTACGAAGACAGCGATTTAAGCCGATAGGGGGTGCGTTTCTTTTTCAGTAACGCCAACAATGGCCAAGAATACTACTTAGCTACTTCATGCATCACATTCGCTTGCACAACCCCTTTTTACAGGAAGGCACATTCACACAACTCACAGATAGAACAGCGGAAAAACAACCATACCTGAACCGGGACTCGAACCCAGGACACGGGGAAGATACTCTACCCCTATGCCAGGCAGCCGGCATTTTTTTTGCGCATTATCCTTAATTATTATTATCTTATCTTCTTTTTTATTTTATTGATAGATTGCTGTTATTCATTTTGGCGTTTGTACGATTTCATGATAGAAAAGAATGACATTTCTCGTTATAACAAGATTTTTTTAAATAGCTACTCATATTTCATTATTCTTTTATCATAGAAATGTAAAACTCACTTGCTATTAAAAACACAATGGGCATTCAATTTACAAATAAATGCATATAAAATAACTTCACCACTATATGCATTTTTTTTTTGTAGGAAATATGATAAATTTTAGCAAAGGGATTAAAAATTCTGAAAATTTCTTACAATATAACATTTATGAAAGAACATTATCAATATTTTACTATAATTCTATGCTTTTTAACATTATGCTATTCCACTTATCGTTATCTTTATATATCTATTTACATAATTTCATTTTCTATTATAATTCTATTTTCCTATATATTAATTTATTGGTGGTACAATAATGGTGATGTTGCTCTCCGAGTGCATCACCTTTATTGTACCACTCCAAATGCGGGTTGTACCTCTGAGTGAGAGGTAAGTTCATGAGTTTCTCGTAACTGGGTATATTTTGTCTCAAGCACAGAATCCAAAATATTGTTATTCGCGGTAGCTGAGTCATAAAGATACACTGCGTGGCTTCATACCTGATCGCAGTGTTTCTTCCATGATTTTTCCATTATATTTTTGATGGAAGAAAGTTGAAAGCTTTGCTAGCAAGAGTGCAAGAGTTTGTTCGTATGCTATTATGGTTTAAAAGGAAAATGTAAAGACGATTAAAGTAATTGAGTTATAACAGTAATGTGCTTATAATAGTAAAGGTTACTTGCTTAAACTTAAAACATGTGTTCTCTGTAGACATTTACGAATTGTAGTTATTTAAGTTTAGAAACATTAAGGCCGGCGTCGTGGCATAGGGGTAGCGCGTCTTCCCCGTGACCTGGGCGTCCTGGGCTTGAGTCCTGGTTCGGGCATGGTTGTTCGTCATCTGTTCTCTCTGTGAGATGTGTGAATGTGCCCCCGTGTAAAAAGGGGCTGTGCAAGTGAATGTGATGCGTGAGTAGCTACGATGTACTGTTGGTCCTAGTTGGCGCTACTAAAAAACAAGAGACGCATCCTCGGCTTAAAATCGCTTTGTCAGCGAGCTTGTACGTGGAAGTGCCATTAGAAACATTAAGATTATTTTTTATTCTTTTTTGTTTGTTTTTGATGTACTGTAACTCTAGCGTAATCGTACATTAGTACTCTGCAATTAAGAAAGAGATGTTTTATTTTTCACCTGAAAGCAAAAAATATTATTTTGAATGATAGAATTTATGAGTTGCAGAGAAAACAAATATGAGTTTGTTATGAATATGAAGTCGGTATGAGAAAAATATTCACAGACACGTGATTAATCCTGTGTTTAGCAATGATCGCTGACATACATATTGGATATTGATCGAATATATGAACTTATATTTTGAACATGACTAGCTGTTGTTTTAATCAATAAAAAATGCAATTCTTAGAAACTGAACTTTAGAAATTTTAGTATATGAAATAATATACTAAAAAAGAATTTGCAATTTTCACCCATCTTACTTTTTTTATTATATTATTTCAATATATTATTTTCAATTATAAAATTTATGATCAAAATATGTAATAATAATAATAAATGTGACTTCTGCTGACGTACATTAAAAAATATACATATTAAAGTTCAGTTTCTAAATAATTAATCAACTGAAGATCAATAAAAATTAATCTACATTTATTTACTGATTTCAGTAAAGATAGTTCAAATAAATGTCATTCCCTGGATTGATTTCTCTGATAAATTTCTGTACTAAATTATTTCTTGTTTAATTCCTTACAATCCTAAAATGTTATTCAACATTTCCTCAAGAGATCAGGATGCATAGTTTAAGAAGACCAGGGAAATAAGAGATGTGCTTCTAAATTATAAAAATATAATTAAAGCTTAAAAATGATTCTGTTTTGGTCTTTTTAAATCACAGCTTTTCACGACTTAACTGATCCGGAAAACTCAGAAAAAGACACACTTTTGTCGCATTCTTCAAAACTCACAAAAATAATTTTTTTAAATTTAATAAAACATCCTTTATCAATCTATTATAAAAGTAAAAATTTCTCTATTAATTTTTTTTTTACTTTTCAATCTTAAGTTAATTTTCTTTATTGTAAATTTTGAAATTAGTTTATCTCAAATTTATTGAGATAAGCTAATAACTCATCCTTGAGTCACTGAAATAGGAGCAAAATTTAATTAAATTAATCGATTAACTAACCATTAAGTTTTGAAAATATCAAAGTGTATGCACGAATGCACAAAATTTCAAAATGCAGCACATCAGGAGTTGATTGAAAAACTGATTACAAGAATTCTAAAGCTACAAAAAGTAAACAAATCAATTAAACAAAAGGCATAAAAAGAATTGTGATCTAATTGACAATATCTAATAAAAATTTATCAAAAATTTATTTTTTTTATTTCTAATGAAATACTTTGTTTGTGTTTTCTTTTTTCCTTTTCAATTCGAATTTGCTATCACAAAATTTATTAAGACTAAATAGAAATCGTGATTGAAAAAAAATTTCAAGAAATTTAAAATTACAAAAATATGCCCGATAAAAGATTTTAACACCTTTAGCTGGTTAGAATCACAATTTTTACTTTTTTTTGTCTACAAATAGAAGTTACTGTTGGTGCTTAGACCATCCATTCCTAAATTCTTAACTGGGGAAAGATCGCAAAGCTTCGGTGTAAGGCAAAAGTGCCAGATGTTAGTGTCGGCGCAGACGAATGCTTTTGCAAGTCAAAAGCAATCAGATGCAGATCATGTAGAAGCCATCACAACAGATGCACTTCCCTATCCTTGTCAGTTACTGAAGATCCTGCGCTTCACCAAAGACAGGTGGCGCTCCTCTCACAAAGTTCAGTGAACAGAAGAAAACGCAAATTTCTGACTTTTTATCCGCCGTAAGCTCAAAATGGAAACGCGACACTTCCAGGCTGCTATTTTAAAGAAATAAAATATGTAGCTTACATCGACCAAACCGTTATGCACCCTATATCAATGTGATCATGACAATGTTTTTTACTTATAATGTGTATTTTAATTGATATCTTGGTTCTGCGGGTTATTTTTAATGCAAAGCTTATTTCAGAAAAAAAAATTAATTTAGAATATAAAAAGGATTTTTGAACGTCTTATTGCAATCCTATTCCTCGATGGAAAAAGTCTCGTTGTTCCATAAATACAAAATCAAAATTTCAAATGAAATGATACAAAATAAAAAGAAATAAGCAAAAAGTAAACGTAGCAGAATGAAATATATGTAGGAAGATTTAATTATTGATGATTAAACTTAGGTACTCTTTTGTCGTCCGAGAGCGTTATATGTACATTCATAATTATAAAATTCAGTGATATCTTCCGTTCCCTCAAAGGGCTTCTTAAAAATCATGAAAAATTGGTAAAATCCGATTGTTTTCCACTATTTTTTTTAGTTAACATTTTTTTTTTTCCTTATCAGCTTACTACACCATGAAATATTAAGTTCTTGGTATCTTCAAAGCATAATTTTTTTTTTGTTCTGAATCATCATCATAACCATCAAACTTCATCCTGTCGATGAATAACAATAATTCGATCTATATGCATAACAAAAAATTATTTGTCTAAAAAAATCAACTTTATTTTTTTGTGTTTATAATAAAGCATTAGCTGAAGAAGGTTAAACTCCAAAACTAAACTAGAGTGAGTGAGTGAGTGTTTGAGGTTTTATGGCGCAAAAACCAATTTTGGTCATGCTGCGCCAAGCATATGGTATGTGTGTATACATATATACATAGAGAGAGCATAAATGGTGGATTAACAACTCCTATGATGGAAGCAAACAGAGCGGCGACAGCTTCTCATGGAGAGCTCCCCCACCTACCCTCGAGGGAAGGATGAATGACAGCCAAAAGCAGAAGACGGAGGGGAGAGTAAACATAAAGGGAGTAAAGATCCCTGGGTACCTCGGGATTGGGACACCCGTACTCACCTATAGTAGGTGAGCCCCTGAGAGGCCAAAACTAAACTAGTATATCGTATTTAGAAAAGAAAAAATGAAAAAAGCAATAAAAATCAAGAAACTTTTAAAGAACTCTTTATCCATTAAAATATATTTGTGTGTTTTAAGTTTTTGCATGTCATTTTACTTTCTTCTTAGCAGATGATATTTGGAAGTCTCATTTATAGTTAAACCTAACAGCCTATCACAGCCCTAACCTAACAAAAGAAAATGTTGAAAATAATAAAAAAAGAACTTGCTCAGTAAAAATCAAAAGTTTCTTCTCAATATTTCATTTGCTATATAATCGGTGAAATGTTCTGTAGAACTGCATTCCCATAATTCTTTGAAATTGTCACATTTCAAGTAGGTAACAGCAAATAAAGTATTCAGGTCATATTAAAAAAACTATTTTAGTTCCACCCATACCCCGATTGTTAAATATTAAAATCAGGAAATATTTCGCCATGTCCAAAGCAGGCATTTAAAACTGCTGAAATAACTTGCTACTTTTCTGAAAGTTGTTAACCTTGTGAACGAATAAAATGAATTTCCTTTGTCCAAGTTGAAAATATATTTATCATGATACACGACAACGAAAAAAGCTCCAGAGAACTGGTATTAGATAAATTTAATAGCAATGTGGACAATTGGAAAGTAAAAATAAATAATCAGAAATAATTAATCATAAATAATTATTTGGAATATCTATTGATTTTTATCTATTAACAAGTATTTTTGTTGACTCTTTTTCTGTCTCT
The DNA here is from genome assembly GCF_947563725.1 of Argiope bruennichi. NCBI lineage: Eukaryota > Metazoa > Arthropoda > Arachnida > Araneae > Araneidae > Argiope > Argiope bruennichi. Next base: position 94,333,839 of record NC_079162.1, read on the forward strand.
TCAAGTAATTTAATAATTTTCTCTTGTTAGAACGTTGATTCATGCATAGATATTCCAATTTTATTTATTTATTGAGAAATTATACTAAAAAAACTATAACAAATTATTTATTAAGGGGAATAGGTTCCACTACATATTTGTACTCAGATGCCCCAAAATACCGAGTTATTACCATTTCGTGATAAGAGTAAATTATCGTACAAAAATATAAAGCACATAAAGATTTTTTAATAATTTGTTTTCTGAAAACTATCTTAATTTCTGTATTCTTGTCATTCTTCTTTACTAACACGTGATATTCTAATTAAGTTTTGGAGTATACCCTTCTTAATTAATGTGCTACTAAATATAAAAACAACTAAAAAAATGAAATTGTTATTTTCAGACTTAAATAACCTTTTCCTATGAGTATGGAACTAATTGTAATTCATTGACAAAATGATGTTTCAAATGATTAGGAATTGCATATTACATTGTAAAGTAATCTCATGCATTTTTTATTTGAATGGGCGACTGGAAGTATTGGATTGATTTTGATAAAATGATAATCTTTTACTCTTAAGAAGTTCAGCATTTAGCTCCAAAGCCATAATAAGCAGATAGAGAAAAGTTTAGAAAACAGTTGATTTTCGCCACTTTTTATGACTTTTAAGCCCTATGCAGGAGCGGAAGATGTCAATCAATTTTATTAATTTTCCCCTCATTATATTTCTTAACAATTGGCATGTTTCCCGCGGTATATTGATGTGAAAAAAATTATTTTCTTTAACACCTCCCTTGGAGCGGAAAATATTAATGAAAATTACTGATTCTATTCTCTCATTTTTTTCTCACCAAATGGAAATTTTCCAGTGGTGGTCGAAAATTCAGATTTTTTTTGTTCCATCCTAATGTGCATCGAATTATTTTATTATTAGTAATATAACTTATTAGTATAAACTTATAAGTTAAAAATTATTTTATCATTAGTAATATAAATTATTAGTATTAATTTATAATAGAAGTTAATGTTAAAAAGTCATTCAGAGGTGACAGAATGACTACGCATTCGATTTTTGAACTACGCTATATCCGTAAACGTCTCAAGCATTCCCTGAAATTTCAGTTGATTCAACTGCTAACACATTTCTAAAGCAGATGCAGTGGCGTAACGATGATGGGTGGTGCCAAAACAAGACATTATTTTTTAGCCTTTTCATAATATTTTACTTATAGAAACGCATTAAATGCGCCTCCCAAAGAATGGTGTCTGGACATCTCTCCTCCAATCGCCATGCCATTGAGAAGATAATGTCATCTAAATAAATAGCAGAGACGCGCCTCTTATCAAACTGATTCAACACCAAAATTGCAGATTTTTATCAATCTTGGGGCCAACTGGTCAAAGAGACAAGATATAAAATAGATACTTGATATTTTTTTTACTTTTCAACGAAGCTAAAAATAAAACGCTGTATCTTCTGGAAATTTAAGTTTAATTTACTGAGTTATAATATTTAGAGATAGAACCTTCCCGATTTTTTTATCAACAAATGAGAAGTAACCTTTACTATTATAAGCACATTACTGTTATAACTCAATTACTTTAATCGTCTTTACATTTTCCTTTTAAACCATAATAGCAATAGCAAAATATTTAAAAGCCAATTTGATGAAAAAAGAGGAACATTTTCTTGTTTCATCCTGGAGAAATAATTGAAAACTATTGGATGTTTATTTTGTGCTATATTTGCTCAATAAATAAAAAGCAAATATTAGTTTGAAAGTTATATGAATTATTAGTTTCCTGCATTTGAAGGCTAAGTAAATGTTTACAGATAATTATTTGCTTTTGAATGCTGAAATGGAATGAATAAACATTATTAAGAGAATTTTTGACTGGATTATGTTTGTAGACAGAAACAACGCTAATTTTTCGTAATTGTTCCAATGTAGGTCATTATTTCTGTGAAATAAAAAAAAATAGATGTCTTAACATAAATCACACAAAACAAATCAAAACTTTTTGACATAGCATTTGCTATCGATGCGCTCAAATAACGTAACTTTTAAGGAAAATAGTTAGCTAGTAAAGCGCTTGATTTGTGATTTGAATAGATGTAAAAAGAAGAAATTTTGCTCTTGTTATGAAATAAAAGCAAATTTTGTTGAAAATATTTTTAAAATTTTTCTGATAGAGACATCATCCATTCGCAGCAAATCGTACTACTGTTTACCCCAATGGAATTATGAAAACACGATAAGATTGGCTGGTTTGAGTGAAAAAAAAATGAGTAACTGCTGGAATTCAATGTTACTTAGTACTCTAACCATTTTGAAAACAACACGATGTAACATTTTCATTCTATAAAATATTTAATGATAATCTGAAGTTGAAAATAAGATTCCACTAAACATTCATTGAGAATATAATATCTAGGATACTGTTTCTAGCAAAGTACTTTTTCAAATAAGCAAAACAAAACTATATGTCTTAAAAAATTAATTTTTTTTATGAATCCTTTAAAAAATTTATACTCCGCTTATTTTTTCACTCCTGATATAATTCACCAACGGAAACCTTTTGTAAATTAATTCAGAATATGAAATTATTAATGCTATTCGAGCCTGTTTACAGTTAATAGCTTCACTGGCTGAATAATAGAGAGGGCAGCCATAAAATGACGTGAAATTCTAGTAATTCTTCTGTAAAAAATCCCTTCAAAAGTTTTAATTGTCGACACTAATTGCTATATAGCGATGTAAGATGAGCTTGTAATTCTGTTATGAAATATGTTTAGCACAAATCTGATTTGCGTTGTGCTATGGGACTTTGATTTATTCAAAATAAAGACAAATAAATAAAAGTTTGTTTTGCAAGTAACTGCAATACGGCGATGTACGTGCAATTGACCCAGTCAGTTAGCGAAAAGCGCTGAAAGGAATCACATTTTCGGCAAAAACATTTATTTTGACATTTTTTATGTATGTTGTTCAATGAGTTGACCTCTCAAAAATCTAAATGCTTTTCAAAAAGTGTTCTTCCTTATAACGCAGCAATTCAACTTTTATAAGCCAAAGTTGCAACGTTTTGCTATCCTCTAAGATGATTAAATTATCAAAATTACCACTCTTCTAACTATCAAAATCAAAATAAATAAATTATAGATTATAAAACTACCACTAATTAAACCACTCTTCTAAGGCTTCAGAAGAAAAGCTCGTATAATGCAGCAATTTGGCAAATCAAGTGCTCTACAGTAGAACAAGGAATCCAAAGAATGTAATTTTTGGATTCCATATCTTTTCTAATTTTTGGAACACTTGAAAGAGCTAGTCATTGAACCAAATGTATCAAAGATACCCCAATAAAATTTGTACAGGAAATCACTGTTTCCTGTACAAATTTTCGGTTATTTGAAAATCACTGTTTCCTGTACAAATTTTCGGTTATTTGAAAATCACTGTTTCCTGTACAATTCTTTCGGTTACTTGATTTGCTCCTTTACATGTGCTACACAATGTTGGAATTTGTGGTAACTAGAACTATTTCTTACATGAATCAAAACACCATGATTGGAATTTTAGGCATACTAAATTTGGTTACATTTTGCTGAATAGATGTTTTGCAGTGGAGTTTCAAATACCTCACACTATAGAGCGGTTATAATTAAAGCATCATACAACTCAAACGGGCGAACGGATTGCAACGAAATTTGGTATATAGACTATACAAGAGATGCGCTCACGCAATTTTGAAAACAAAAACAAAAATTAGTTCCAAAATGCCCAACAGAGGGCGCTTTTTCCGGAAAAACATTAATTTTAACACAATAAACGACCAAAACGGAATACAGAAACAATACTAACATTTATTGGCTAGTTTCTGATCACCTTGTCATCGAACCACATTAAGTAACGGTAAAGAAAAAAATAACAGTACGTTGTTTGAGAAAAAAAAAAGTCCAGTTTGCAGAAACAAGAACAGATTAGGATGAAATTGTACAAGAGGAGCAGTTGTTATTCGTGTCCAGGACGATGTAGGAAAGGCGCTCCATGTGATCACCCTCATTCACCTGCAGAATTTCAAGTCGATGGACAGTGCATTCAACTGCAGAATTTCAAGTCGATGGACAGTGTATTCAACTGCAGATCGTAACTGATCAGTTGTCGCACTTCGCACATGAAACGTCATGAAGTTCTTTAGTCATTCAACATCGCAACAATATACCATCATCATTACAGCCGGAAACATCGACATAAAACATGACAACGAGTGCAAACGCTTCTTACTCTACTGTTTTGCATAAAGCTTCCTCTTCTTTGAAAGCATGCAAATCACGACATTTTTTTCTAGAACTGACAGCTTTTCCCGGTTTTACATTTTATTACTCATAATTCTTGTTCTGGATTGTTTAATTTTGTTTCTGAATTCCGTTTTGGACGTTTATTGTGTTAAATTTAATGTTTTTCCGGAAAAAGCGGCCTCTGGTGGACACTTGGAACTTTTTTTTCCTTCAAAATTCCGTGAGCGCATCTCGTATATAGTCTATATACTAAATTTTCTTGCAATCCGTTCACCCGTTTGCGCTGTATGATGCTGTTCATAGGGGAAGTTTAATTATAACCACCTTGTATTTCATGGCTCTTCTTTGCATGCCTGATTAGCATACTTAGATTTATAATAAAATCTGACAAAATATAGTAGAAAACACGTTAAATTCTTAATTATATGAATATTTGAAAATTAGACAAATTTTCAAAATAAAATAATAGATAAATTGATAAAACAATCATTAATGGATTTTTTTCTTCCTTGAATTACATAATATTTATATTCATTATGTAAATAAAGAGCAATTTTTATGAATTATATAATTTATATAAATATATTGATAGAAAGCCACATCTACCTTAGATTCATATTTTATATTAACTGATTTCTTGTGTCATGCAGTGATTGATGTCTTTGGAGTATAAAAAGATTTTATAAAAATTGTATCAACTGGAAAAAAAAAACTTGATTTTTAATAAAGGCAATTAAGTAAAAACAGCCTTGATATCATTATTATCCAGAATGTGTTTTCACAAAATGTCTCTTTTTTTCATTCAGATAAATGCAACAGATAATGCAGAAGGAACAAACGCAGCATCATTGATTTGCCATTCAGTTCTCCATTGACCAAAACCACTTAATAAATAATTTTATGTGCATACAGCATGACGAGACTGCGCAGAATTATTACCTTTTACGTTTCTATTTGAACAGCAATTCAATTTTTTCCACAAATAATTTGATATTGTTATCAACAAATGTCATATTTCATTCTAGCATCGATTTCTTTATTCTCTCTGAAATGTCCTGAAACGATTAACGAGATCGCCTAAAAAACGATAAGCGATCATTTCTAGGAAGTATTATCATATGAATAAGGAAATTAAAAAAAATGAAGTAAAGTTTCCAATAAGGCAAGTGTTTGCGTGTTGGTACTAATTATCTTCATTTAATTCAACGATCAATAATTGCATTAAAGCTAAAAGAAATCAGCAAATTTATAAATTGGTCAATATTATAATGAAATTAAAGAAAAAAAACTATAAATGAAAAAAGAGTTTTTTATGCAATTTTTTTTACTCTCGTTTTGTACATCCTATTCATCATTTGAAAATTCGTCAGCGTTTGCAATAATTGACTAATTATGTTACCTAGGTTTCATGTTTTAGACAATAGGCACAGAAGCAAAAAAAAAAAAAAAAAAAAAATCAATTACTAAATCTCAAATCTAGAAAGCACATTAGATTAATGAAAATATATAACATAAAATATAAAAAATATAATATAAAAGTTAGCATAATATATATAATCAAATATAACAATAAAATATGATAAGAATATAATAAATATAATTTTTAAACTAGCGATGCCGTAAAAAAAAGTAATTTTCAGCGATGAGATTCATTTATAAGCCCAAGTCTACAAAATTTATTTTATCAGACAAAAATGTTACGACGCTATGATATATTAGCATATTTTCTCTCTCCAAAAAGCAAACAAACAAGCATGTTTAATATTCTATAAATTAAATGTTCTGGTTATTGTCTATTCTGTTGGAATCAGCACCTTAGTTCTTGATGAAGATGTGATCAGTTTCCTGCTAAGGAATGTTGATGTTTTAAAAATCTGTAAAATTACAAAATCTGAAAAAAAAAAAACACATGTTTTTTAAGATAAATATAATTTTTTGACTTGTGATGTTGGAAAAAAAATAATTTTCAGTGATGAAATTCATTTATTAGTCCGAGTCTACAAAACTTATTTTATCACACAAAAATGTTACGACGCTTTGATATATTAGCATATTTTCTCCAGCCAAAAACAAGCATGTTTAATATTCTATAAACCAGGTGTTCTGGTATTTTGTCTATGATGCTGGAACTAGCACTTCAGTTCTTAATGAAGATATGTTGAATTTCCTACTAAGGAATGTTGATGTTTTAAAAATTTGTAAAATTATAAAATCTGAAAAAAAAAAGATTTGCAAGATGTTAAAGGGTTTTTTTTCGATTCTATTTGTCCGAATTAATTTGAAAAATAATGTTGCATTAAGTTCCGAAGGTGTAGAAGGGGAGTAAGTTTTGAACTTGTTTCCTTCTTATTACTTAATGAAAACTTCAACCCTTGTTTGTTTTTTTGAAAACGGTTTTTTCGCCTCTTGTGACGATTTTCTTTGTAGTCAAGGAATGGAGTCACGCTGCCGCTTCAACAGCTTTCTTCAATACTATTGTTTTCAAAAATATTGCTTTTCTTTCTCAAACCAGCTTCCGATTTGATGTTTAAAATTCACATTTAGGCTAACATTTTCAATGATTCATCTTTTTATTTTCTGTTTCATCTCTCCCTTTTATCTACTTTTCAAAGGAGTTTTTGTACTTTATTACTTCCTTTAATTCACAGGCCATTATTGCATTCACTTAATTTATTTTCCGCGCTACAGGATGTTCCGAATGGTCGTTCGCAAAATGTACGGGTTGGCCAGGCAAACAGAAATAAGCCATTTTTTGCAATAGAATACTGGTCGGAAACGCAAAGGGAGGGGGGGGGGCGCTGCAGAAGGCTTTTTGTCAGTGATTTGGTTTAGCCAGATTAACGTATCCGTTTTTAAGTAATACAAGGACTATTTAGGAACGGAAATCGTAATTTTGAACCAAGGTCTGGTGGCGATTTTTTCAGTGAATTTAGAAAAAGAGACAAAGTAAATGTATAACACAGTTTTAATGAAATGCAAATTTCTGAACAAAAGCATTACAAAAAGCGAACAAACAAAAGCATTAAATTCGTGCAAAGCATGGCAAATTTGATAATATCAAACTGCACGCAGTACTAATTATAACCCTTTGTAATAATTAAATTCCATTTAATTTAATAAGGAGTAATTAAATTTAAAGAACTTCCTAACATTGCTTGTCATTATTTATTCCCTGTCGCGTTCTTTTGTTATGCATATCTTATTTGAATTTCAAATTTCAATAAGCGAATTTTTAGGCAATGATAATATTTTTAATTAATTGTTCAATTAGTATTAAAATTCAAGTAATGATTGCGTCACATCCCTCCCCCCCCCCTAAATGTATTGTTTATAATTTCTTTTTGTATAAAATTAAAGCATTATTTAATGTATGTTAAGAAAAAAAAAGTAATATAAAAAAATTAAGCCAATTCCTACCTAGGTCAACAAAAATTCTCTCTCTCTCTCACATACACATTTTCCATCTTTCTCACTAATATTTTCACTTGTTTCATTTTCCATTTTGTTCCCTCCTTGACTCAGACTAGAATCCAGAATGAAAAAAGAATTTGAAAAGAAAATTTTTTCCAGCGATCTACAGGCTTCGCCACTGAAGGTATTTATTCTTAAATTTATATCCTGCTAAATATCTTATATAAGAGATTTTTTTCTCCCATATAAAACTAAAATTAATTAATTAAATTTAATTAATGAATTAATATTTGAAAAAACTATATTAACATCAAGTGACATCCACTACAAGTTTAAAAAATGTATTTGAACTTGAGTGGATGAATAAAAAGAATTTTATTAACGATTGAAACTTTGAACAATATATATAAATATATATAGGGAGAGTATGAACTAATAGTAGGAATTGAAAAAAGTATGGTAACAGTTTCAAAACTTTTCCCTTTACCATAGTTATATGAAGCACTTTCATACATATAGAATTCTTAACATTTGGAACAAAACTTGACTTATTCTTAACAACAAGAACAAAACTTGTAAAAATATTTCGAACTTAAAAATTGAGGGCTTTTTTGTTACGTTTTATATAACAATCAATTAAATTGCCAGAAACACTTAGTTTAGATACAGAAACAATTTATTTCTAAAAAGTATTTTAATGTATTAAAATATGATACGAATGATTTTAATAGAATTTTTTTCAGAATTTTCGCAGAAACAGAAAGAAACAAAGAGAAAAACGGATGCACTGCCGAGAGCATGGGAATGTAATTCATATAAATGTTATTTCAGCGGTCCATATTTTTGATATGTTAAGATGTAGAAATTACAATGAATGAAAAAGGATAAAAAAATAAGCATTCAATTTCTGCCAAACAGCTCCATTAGTAACATTTACTGCCGTCTTCGATGTACGAGGTTTACATAAATTCTACGGGAAATGGATTTCCAATTAAATGGTTGTAATGGGTAAAAAATAAATGACATATGGGTAAAAAAATTTCAAATGACATATTGTAGGAAAAAAAAGTTTGGAGGATATATGAATCCTGTTAGGTCATGAAGCATTATAACCTGTGATTCATCATAGGCATAATGCATCGTTACGATGTCGATGAATCGATTTTCTTTTTCAAATACGGATATAATAAAACTGATTTTTCTCCCTCGATGAATCGAAAATCGGCATAGACCTTATACCGAAAAGGATTCATCACCATTTACATGTTTTGAATTTTCTTGTAATAATAACCTCATGTATTTCTCATGCAGTTTTCAGTTTTGTTCGTGATATTTTCGTATCTTCTATTAATGTACTTTATTAAATCGCTATTAACTTAATATTAATTTTAAAGACTTTCAAAAAGCGTGCCCACTAATTAGAGCAGCAACATTTTTAAAAAAGATATAATTATTTATTATATTTATTCAGAATTTATTACATTTATTGCAGAAGACTCAGATGATCACCAAATATCAATAAAAAAAAAACCCCTTTCACTTTGTTTTTGATAATCACTCATGAAACAAAGAGACTGGTATTCCTATCAATTTGTTGAGAGCGTCCAATATTTTAGAATAGGTTTAAAATTATCTTTACATTTCCACGTGAAGGGCTGTAAGCAAGAAATTACAAAATAGTTATAAATCCTGACTGAAAAAGGATTAATCAAGCTTAAAAAGGTTCGTTTTTGAAAGCCAGATGGACGATTTTGCTCCTCAGGAGGGTGATTTGTAAGGAGCAAGAAAAACTCCTCTTAAATTCCTAAATGTAAATGACCATCATTGAAAAAATAATATATAATAGTTTTAAAGCATTCCAAAGGTACAGCAATAAATTAACCAAAAAATTAAAATCCATTCATATAATGTTTAGTAATAGTTAGATATCTCCTCCATTTTTATCTCACCCAATTTAAATGAAATTAATGTCAACTAGCGTATATACAAATGTAAAGGATTTTCATCTTTGAAAATGGACGCCATGTCCCACGATAAGACTGTAAAACAAACAAAAGTTGTACAATAAGCAAAAATCGAAGCAGTGTCATTGAGTATTAGAATTTTTCTTGTTCTGTCTGTTAATTACGGAATCTCTCTAAAAAAAGAAGATTGTATTTGACTTATTTTATCATGTTATAGTTAACAGGTAGCTTGAAATAGCACAGTGAAATAACAGATAAGAAACTGAAAAACTGCAAACTGTATTTTTATTTTTTAAAAAAAACTTAAAATTCGGATCTCCTACAGATATTAATTCATATGTGTAGATCAGAATTTTTTGTCTGTTGGGTATATCCAAAGTTGAAAAACTCGACCAATCCAAAGCGGATATTCGGGTAAGAAAAATATTCTCTTTAAAACAAATTATACAAATATAAACACAAGGCAAATAATATAATGCTAATAAATATACTTAGTTTGGGAAACAAAAAAATAATTAACAAAAAATCATCTCAATAAATAAAATAAAGAAATGGGACAAACAAAAAACATTAAAGGAAAAATAAATGAAATATGAAATCCATGATGTTATTCTAAATCATCATACATATTTAGCAAAGCATTTTCGAAACTTCAAATATTTTAAACAAAAAAGAAGTTCCAATCTTCTACGACTGACACAGTTATGAAGCTTTGAATTTTCCCCGAAACAATAATTGAAATTATCGAAAATAATCTAAATTGTGATATTCAAAACTTCATCATTCGGTCAGTTTTAATCTAAAAAAAGTGGAATTCTTTTTGTTTAAACCTTTAAAAGGCCCTTTTTTTCTTATCATAGCAAAATAAAATATTTTTAAGATTGAGATTGGTTTAAGAAAAGTGTTTCATTTAGCTTATTAAATACATTTTATTTGATTAATTTGATTAATCAATAATTAAGTAAAAAATCTATATCCTCAATTTTGTATGAGATAAAGAACTGAAGCATCTAAGTTTCTGTCTTATTGAAAATATTGTCAGAAATTTATGCCAAGCTAGATAAATATATGCAAAGATTGATGAATTTGGTAGGAAGTATACTTCCCAATACTTCCCAAAGCCCTAAAAAAGGTAAAAGTGTTAATGTGCCAAGGAGAATTTACTAAATATGACTAATAGTAGAAGAAAATTGTATAAAAATTAAAATTTCGTAATTTTTCCATCTATACAATTATTAATTCAAATAGCGCAACATATAATTCTTAATATCATTTACCTTTTTTCCATATGGTATATGTCCATCTCTGTCGATTTAGGAATTAGGCCGCAGTTAGAGTGGATGTTCTTCATAATTTGTGATGCAATATGCATAAACTGGAATATCAATCTGGTATTTGCAAACTATATCTATAAAATTACTATTACAAACTATTACTTATAAAATTACTTTCGCTGATAAAATCTTTCAAAGTTACATTTCATCTGTTAATCGAGACCGTGAAAGTGTGAACACTGAAGTAAAAATGGAATCATCCAATTATAAACTATTAGCAGTAAAAATATCTTTAAATCGAATAGTAACCTCTAAAATTACTTGTTTGTTTGTTTCTTATGGCACTTGCCACTGACAAGCCCACTGTTACGAAGACAGCGATTTAAGCCTGAGGGGGAACGTCTCTTATTTTTTATAGCAGCGCCAACTAGGGCCAAGAGTACGACTTTGCCACTCACGCATCATTCATTCGCTTGCACAACACCTTTTTACAGGAGGGCACATTCACACATCTCACAGATAGAACAACAAAAGAACAACCATGCCCAAACCGGGACTCGAACCCGGGACGCCCAGATCACGGGGAAGACGCGCTACCCCTATGCCAGGACGCCGGCTCTAAAATTACTAAAATAGGCAGAAAACTAATATTTCTAACATCTGCCCCCATCAAATCTTATAAAAGTAATTTTGCAGCTGAATAATCCCATTTCCAATAGTGTATTAGATGTTGTTAATGACGCAACATGGGATTGAATAATACATAATACTCTGGAAACAATGGAAAATCCACAAAATGCTGTGAAAATAAAATTCCTCTTATGAGTCAGCTGAATCTATTTAAATGCGATCGGATTACGATGTCATTACAACACGAAAATCAAAACTGCAATGTAAATTTACCGTACTGTTAATTCGCCAGGTTTAATCGAAATGTCTAGCAGCGACATTTATTTTCCGCTTATGCAATTGAACTTCAATTGATATTTTAAGCATTTTGATATGAATAAGCTTAAAACAAATATTTTATTATTATTATTTTTCTTTTTTTTCCACTTCTTTTTCTGTTCTTATTTTTTCCCTTTTCTTTTTATAAAACAATCAGCATTACTGATTGTTTTATGATTTTGCTTACGTAAGGAGTTTTGCATGTTTTTTAAAGATTTTATTGCAGGTAAAACAGCCTTCTCATATCCTAGATGTTGAGTCTTGAGTTTTTCAATAGCACAATAAAAACTTTCCATGTTGTTGATTTATACCAAACACACCAAAGGCAGATTTTGTCCTTTCTTCCCCTCTTTCCACAAGCAAGATCTATACGAAAAAATTTTCTGCATAAAAAAAATAACCTATAACATTTGAAATATTTATCCTTAATAGTAAGACACTCACCAGTAATAACCGCTTACTGTAGCATAACTGAAAGAAAACTAAGTTGAAATAAGCATTCTCGAAACCGGAAATCTTTATCATCTCTTTACTAATCTACAAGCAAAAATAATAAAAAATGAGACTTATCAGCGTTTCGATGCATTTCAGGAATTTGATTGCATAAAATACGCTGTTTTATTTGCCATAAGATTTCGCAATAAACTCCTATTATGGACTTCATATCACAGTGAAGAAGTAGCATTACCAGAAATCTTGACATTAACCTTTAGATGTCACACTAAAATGGTATTAAAGACAAAAGAAAAGTATGTTCAAATACGAGAAAAACAAGATAAACATTTTGTTATTATTTACGGGTGAATGAATTTGGAATAGATTATCTATTTTCACGCAATGCACCGTTCATTAAGCAGGATACAGTCAAAAATAAAAAAAATATGTATAAATCGGTTAAACAAAATCAACTAGTCAAAGCTAATTAAAATGAAATCAAATTTAATTTAGTTTTCTCACGCAATTATGATAAATACGCCCATTCTTGTTCAAAGAGAGATCTTAATCACACTTATCAACACAGCAAAAAGAAATAACTCACATAATTAAAAGGAAGCTACGGAATCATTCAAATAAAAACATCTACTCGTGGAAAGCTGAAATTTGCATAACATTACTCAACACTGACAAAGCAAAACATCCTTGTGGAATTAATTAGACTAATACGATTGCACAACAGAATGAATTTTAAAAGCTGTAAGGTACCTGAAAAAAAAATCAGATTACAGAATTAGATTGCATTCATTATTTTAAAGAGCGAAAATCCATTTCCTTTTCCTCTTTTCCTCTTTTCCAGTTTTTATTTTTTTATTTTCCTGTTTCTGTTTCCTAATGAATGATGCAAACGATTCTGTGCAAACACAGTTTTTATAGAAATATTTCATTAAATTTGCTGTAGTTAATTTTTATTTTACATATTTACACTTTTTTATTTTCTCTAACTATTTTATTTCTAGTTTACTACGTAACCTGGCAGAAAATTTTGTTTAATGAATCAATAATCCGATTCATTAAAAAATTTAGGTATTTAATTTAAAGTTTTTTTTGTACCTGTATAGGCGCATTTTTATTTATTCAAGGAAGAATTAAAAAATAAATTCCTTCCAAAAGTTTCAAAATTGTAACAAAAAAAAAAAAAAACGAATACTAATGAATGAATTTCCTTCGGGTAATTATTTCTCTGTTTTTTTTTGGGGGGGGGGGAGATCATGTTTGTTCTTATCTTCAATGAAGTATTACATTTAATTAAAAATTTTGATGATGAATTTGAGACGTTATTTCAGTCAGCAATCAAAGATATGAAATGAAGCTACTTTTGATTTTATTACTAATTGCTTTTTTTTTAATTTTTAAGAAAGAAAATTCATATATTTTTAGAAACGTAGAGGAATTCGATCCATGTTATGCTACTTATTTTCCATGCTGTTCTAATAATTTTCATTCGTGGAGGCGGTGTTACTTGTTCTTTTTCTCATAACACGGAATAAAATAATATACTGAAACTTTTAAGGAAATTAATGAAATGATAAACTTAAAACATGACTAATAATAAAGAACATAACTCTTTTTATTGTAACTGAAATGTAGATTAATATATTTAATATCTCATTAATATCTTTAAAAAAATCGACATTTATTACATTGATGTTTATTATGTTAGTTAAAAATTACTAATTTTCACGAGGCATTTTACATTTCCGCTTCATTTAATTGTATATCATTTAAAAATAGATTTAAATTGTCGTCTAAGCAAATTTTTCAATTATATGAAAAATACCTACTTCCATTTTGACTAAACTAACATATGTACAAAAGAGTTCACGCAGATGCATTCTTTTTCTGTTTGGAAGAAACACGATTACTATTGGGGGGGGGGGACAAATCACTCACTTTAAGTCCTAGCCTTAAGGAGAGAGCGCCAATACTTTTCCCAGTCGATTAATATCATACCTGCATGGCAACTTGATGTCACATTTTGTATACTAATGGGGGAAACGGATTTTGAACATGTTGCCTTTTAGTCTTATCATCGATTGCTTACCTCCATGCCATTGGAGATCAACAGCGGTATCAATGTTGTATCTTGTTTCTTCCAAAAGACTTTTAACTGTGTCTTGTTCACACATACTTTATGTGAAAAATCACACTATTGTCAAATGTGGCAAATGAAATTCATTTATTTCAAAATAATTTTGTTCGTAAGAAATCTACAAAAACTCCGCTTTTGAATATAAAGCTGTACGAAGCAATAACAAAAAAAAAGTTGTTTTTTTTTTCGTCGTAATGTTTAGATCAATTCAAACGTGGATTTAGGTAGTTTTGCAAAGTGCATCAAGAGACCCTATTTTAATATATTGATCAATTAAATTGTACATTTCAACAAACCAATGATTTATTTTAGATTCATTTTTTTATTCAGAAACTTTGTGAATAATTGCGATTTATGATTATCCGGTATTCCTGTTTTATCTAAACAGATACTCTGTAATTATAAATACCACAGAAACAAAATGAATGTAATTTAACAGGTAGGAACTTGACTAATTATACTTGAGAAAGTGGTAATATTATTCTAACATTTTATAGTTCTCAGAATTTGTGTTTTTTAAAAGCTTATTTATTTGGCAAAGAGAATAATAAAATTTCTTTAACCGACTTGAATGTGGTCCCTCCCCAATCCAGGCAGCTGACCTCGTTCTACTGATTTAAATGTGAATACCAAACCTACCTAATTTTCTTTGTTCAAATTTAATTTAAATATAAAAGTTAGTTACTAAAAACTAAGTGGGTATTTAAAAACTATTTTTTATTTTTTAATCATTAACATTCACAATGTTATTTTTTTATTTGACATATGCATTTTCATTTAATTATGAAATATATATGGAATAGGGAGAAACAGTAATTTCTATGAAAACCTTCTGTCAATGAGTGATGGGAAGTTATATTTCATTATTTCTAATTAATATTAATAAAAGATTTTTTTAATCCCTTCTAGGCTTGCGATTTTATTTGGCATCAACGGAGTGACGTGCCCTTATATTTGTTTCTGCTTTTAATTTGGATTGGAAAGGAGTTGATGAGATCTGGATTTGTTTACAAATAAGCAATGAATGAATGATTTCACTTTATATATAAATTAATTAACAATAAGAATTAATCTTTAATGAATGACACATTTTACACATGAAGAAATTATTTCAGTAAGAAAGGTTTTATCTACGAGGCAACGAATTTCCGCTGAATGTTGTACTTCGCTACAGACTTACTATATCAAACCGTTGAAAATGAATATTTCCTTCCTTTCTTTTCCTTGAATACAGAATAAGTTCTGTTAATGATTCTGTGTGCTAGAACGATTATGAAATATATATGTATCAGTTTTAGTCATGTAATTTCCGGTTAAGAAATGTCAGTCGGTTACCAAAGCGTAACAGAATTGATTCAAATATTTTATTCATACATTCAGAAAAACTAGATTGCCTATCATCATAGTTAACGTTCTATTTTGCTAAAAGAGCAAGATGTCAAATATCAAATTAAACAGTATTTGAAAACATTATTAAAACACTGTTTTCATTGTATTAAAAAGGAAATGTATTTTTCTCAAAAATTTGGTGAGCGAAACAAAATTTGCAAAAAGAATGAAAAGCATGCAAAATAGTTCTAATTGGAATCGAAATCACATTTAAAATTATTTCTAATTTTTAAATAGTGAATTCTTTGGAATTTTTTGCTTCATATGGTAATAAATGGAGCTTTATATCCGTCTCTTGTTATTTTGCCATATGCTTTTACAATTTTTATTTAAACTTGCAGATTTTTAATAAAAAATATTTTCATTTTTTCAAAAATATTTTCGAACAAAGCTTAGTTGACAAAAAGCGTTTTTAAAAATTTTTATATGCACTATTTTCTAATCTTTAATCTCCATATTTTACGATATTCATTGTGGTTTCAAAAAATGTAAAACAACTAAGCTTTGTTCGAGAATCGAATGAAGGTCGCTGCAACGCCTTATGCAAATCACTAAACCGAATCGGTTGCCCTTTCTCATCCATTTTCTAAACAATCACATAAAATTTCATCTTGAAGGAAATTGCCTTTTGTTAATATTTAAGATTTCTGAGAATAAGTATTCTAACTTGCATGTAATTTATGTATTTAATATTCTTCTAAAATAGTAAACATTGTAGCTCGCATTAGTAATACTCCTATTCTAAAATGAATCTTCCATTCTACTTTTCTATGATATTTCTAGTTCCTTACTTTAATTGATTTTCTTTGTCAAAAATTTGGATGCCAAAATAAAATGGCAGAAATATGCTATTAAATTAAATTTTAGCTTTATTTATATTCTATTTTAACTTTCAATGAGTATTCAAGAATTTTTTTCTTATGATTGCATTTTGTTTTAAATTCTTTATAACACTGCTTAAGCGCAGATAAAAAAAAGATATTATTTTCTACTTTTTTGCTACACTGTCAAATGAACATTTAGAATTTTTGAAGCATATTTCATAACTCCAAATACTATGAAATCGTAAAATTAATATTTCCCATATTAATTTGTGGATGATGCCATCTTTGTAAAATTAATTTTTAATTAAATTATTATATTAATTGATAATAAAACTCTTTATAAAATTACAGAACTCGAGTTCATGAAGAAGCGAGTTAAAATCGATTATAAAAATTCCATCCTTACAAACATGAAATTACGATGTTAACTGAAAGCGTTTATAAACTAGCAGAACAATTGAAAAAGATATTATATACCTTTACAATAAGCTAATTTTAAGATAGCTGTTTTTGTGATTTAGATCTTTTGACTGAAACAAAAAAGCTTGGCCGTTATATCGGTAAGAGTGTTTCAACAGTCCATAGAGTTCTTTCAGATTTTAGAAAAGAAAAAAAAAATACAGCTATTGTATGGAACACTTGCTGTAAGCAAATGCAGAACTTTTAGTTTTTGTGTAATGCATATTTTGCTAAAACTAAATTAATTATGACTATTAAATTATTAATAATAATTTAGCATCTCCCCGCAGTTATCTTCTGTTAAATATTAAGGGAAGAAACATTTTTCTATTCCGTGTATTGTGTCTGAAATGTCAAGACAATGTCTCCATCTTAAATTCTATCATAGATTAGAAATATACCCTTTCGGATCTAACTTTTATATTCTGAAAATTGTCCTAGTTAACAATTATTTATCAAAAGATATAATTCAAATTTAGAATTTTCCATCTTAAATTCCATCATAGATTAGAAATATACCCTTTCGGATCTAACTTTTATATTCTTAAAATTATCCTAGTTAACAATTATTTATCAAAAGATATAATTCAAATTTAGAATTTTCCATCTTAAATTCTATCATAGATTAGAAATATACCCTTTCGGATCTAACTTTTATATTCTTAAAATTATCCTAGTTAACAATTATTTATCAAAAGATATAATTCAAATTTAGAATTTTCCATCTTAAATTCTATCATAGACTAGAAATATACCCTTTCGGATCTAACTTTTATATTCTGAAAATTGTCCTAGTTAACAATTATTTATCAAAATATATAATTCAAATTTCGAATTTTCCATCTTAAATTCCATCATAGATTAGAAATATACCCTTTCGGATCTAACTTTTATATTCTTAAAATTATCCTAGTTAACAATTATTTATCAAAAGATATAATTCAAATTTAGAATTTTCCATCTTAAATTCTATCATAGACTAGAAATATACCCTTTCGGATCTAACTTTTATATTCTGAAAATTGTCCTAGTTAACAATTATTTATCAAAATATATAATTCAAATTTAGAATTTTCCATCTTAAATTCTATCATAGATTAGAAATATACCCTTTCGGATCTAACTTTTATATTCTGAACATTGTCCTAGTTAACGATCTTTTATCAAAACGCATAATTTACGAGGATCTGTTTTATTCCTTCCTTTTTCGATACACAGCGCATAAAAAAAATGTAATATTGCATTTGACATTTTCAAATGAAAGAGTGCTCTTCATTTTCATATTTTTGTGACGGAGTATTCAATACTGATATATGATCCATTGTTATTTTATTTGAGCTACTATTAGGGAAAAGTTCAGAATAAATCCTAAATTACACCTGTGTTTGTTTGCGGACTACAATTCTTTCCGCTTGTGTGTTCTGCCTCTCTGCGTAGTTGGTTCGATAGATTTCGATGGGATTACAACAAACCCAACTTCTTATTCTTCTCGAAGATGCTCAGGCACGGGTTTTATAACACAGCAAACAGAAAAGGTATGTAATTCGTAGCTATTTTTTAAATATTTTTTAGGTTTTGTAAGTCTGATCCTGACCTTTTCCTTGAAAGAAGACTGATAAAAATTTAAAAAAAGATTATTTTAATACGAGAACTTCTGTTTCTTTTTATTGAGAAAAAAGAAATTTGGGCAAAGATGTACTTTTATAAATCTAAAATTCGCATTTGGAACCAAAATTATTTGAAACTCTATTAAATTTGAATCATTTTGCTATTGTCCCTATAAAAAAAATTACTTAAAATAACAATTAAAGGATTTCACGTTAAAAAATGATTCATTTGCAATTTGGGTCTTCTTCAACCTTATTGTAGAATAAAAATTTTTGCATTGTTAATTAAAATTCAATATTAATTTGATAACCAGGGTTGCTGTCCGTCTGTGTTTAAGGTAATTTTATTATAGAATGAAATGATTAGTAAAATTATTAATTAGGAAAACAAATGATTATTAGAGAACGATATATATGTCTGAAATATTAACAATTCTTTAATAAGTTATAACTATAAACTATAAGTTATGACTATAAACCAATACTCTAAGTTATGTACTCAAGTTCTCTACTTTGAGATGATTCGAGTACATAGTTAATAATCTTGTCTATGACTCCATATATGAGTTATCTTGCAGATTCATAATGGCTTCTGAGACCGGAAGCATGCAAATGGATTGCAGTTAATATATGGAAGAATTTTTATCCTTAATATATGAATATTCCTATTACTTTATTTACTAAGAAGTTTAGCTTTCCGAGGTGAATGTAATAAATTTTCAATCTAGTAGATTAAACATAAGTTCTACCATAAAATGTTTGAATTATATTTAGTTTTAATATTCGAAATATACAGTAAACTTTCGATTTAATGGACTTATCGGGCTGAAAGGATTCAGTAAAATTGAAAGATTGCTACGTTGATGAAAGTTCCGTTGAGAAGAGCAACCAGTTCATTATATTTAAAACTGCAGTTATGATATAAATGTAAAATAATTAATTTCTATATCATTTTAGCAAATGATAGCTTCAGAGCAACAGTCAAATTCTGCCCGTTAAATCCGAAGTCCATTGATCTGAGGTCCGTTAAATCGAGGTTTGCAAATTGTGCATATAATTACATTTTATTTATTGTAATGCAAGCAAAAGTAATACCACAGAAATACACTTAGTTTATCTACTGAGTGAAATGTGTTTATAAAATTGACTTTAAATTCTGATTACGAGAGAAAAGGCTTTTATTTCTTAGCGATTTTATTTAATTTATTCATATTATTACATCATATGAAATAAACGAGTAAAATTCTCAAAATCTTAAATTTAGACACGTGTTACTTATTTGAAGAAAAAACATTCTTTTATTGATGCAATGAATAACATTATGAGTCAATAAAAGAAGGAATTTGCATAAGACGGAATGTAAATTTCTCCCTTTTTATAAATATGCTTACGTACTTACCTGAAAGTTATCTGCATATCTTTAAAAAGCTATAAAAGGTTGTGTAATCAGTGGTTAAAGTTAATTCAGCATAACATGGGTAATAGTTAACAGAAAATCTCTTTTTTTCAATAGAAATACTTTTCTCTATGAGTATTGACTGGCATGGAAGTGGATGAATTAACAAATGCTTTATTAACTCATTCGTATAATCAAACATTTTTCATGAAAGATAAATAAGTAACTCAGTTGATATTCCTTCAACATTTTTATAGATATGCAAAAGCAATTATTTAAAAATAATTTACATTTATTTCACTACGAAAGTTATTTTCATGAAATCAAATGCTTTTAGAAAAGGACTTATTTAACCCTTCAGTGCATCGTGTAGCCTTTTAGCTACATGTTTTTATTTATATTTATAAATTTCATATGACTACTCCAAAGGGTAACATTGAATGTTTGGAAATCCTTTTTTAAATACTTTTTGATAAAAATTTGTAGAAAATGCCAATACAATATAAAAGTTGTTCTCGAATTAGATTTAAACTGGAAACTAGTAAAAATACCAGGACGGCTGCTGTATGAATAGTTCTACCATTAAAAATATAGTCAAAACACTTTTATTTTGCTTCATATAAATATACTTATTTAACCCTTCAGTGCATCGTGTAGCCATTTAGCTACATGTTTTTATTCATATTTATAAATTTCCTATGACTACTCCAAAGGGTAACACTGAATGTTTGGAAATCCTTTTTTAAATACTTTTTGATAAAAATTTGTAGAAAATGCCAATACAATATAAAAGTTGTTCTCGAATTAGATTTAAACTGGAAACTTGTAAAAATACCAGGACGGCTGCTGTATGAATAGTTCTACCATTAAAAATATAGTCAAAATACTTTTATTTTGCTTCATATAAATATATTGGAAAAAGGGAGTTTTATTTTTATTGCAGAATTGTTATAATATGATTTCTGCCGCTGAGATGTTGTTTAATTTATAATGTAACCGTTTGGCACATTTTAATATTTTTAAAAATTTCAGCTATTCAAGCTATTCAAAACACACATATTTTTTAATAAAAAATAAAAAGTCATGGACTGTATGGTTAAATGAATAAAACAGAATGAATTAAAGGATTCATTTAAAGGAATGAAAGATTTGGACGATCATAATCAATCTGTGAAGCACATACACACATACTGTTAAAACAGAATAAAATGTACCCCATATATTTTACTTACAAATTGAATTTTCTTGGTTGTGTTTTCATAGATTGCTCTTATAGCAGAGATGATATTTGCTCAATGAATCATTCTGTTCTCGGAATAACAGTTTTCGTTTTGAAGTTTCAAAATACTCTATGAAAAGACTTTTTATTTAATTTCCTTTTTAGAAGATATATGTTGTATCAAATAATTAGATGCTTTATTAAAGAAAATATAATTTTAATAATTGTTTTTATAGATATTTTGACATAAATCTGTACATCCATTTATAAATCGTAAATATTATACATAAATCTCATAATTTAGGATTTTTCTATATTCCACACAGGAACAGTTTTTATTGTTCCGTTTTTTTAAAAAAAATAAGACAATTCTAGAAGTCAATCAATTGTAAGTAAAAAAATGAAAACAATAATAATTCATTATAGAAATTTTTTTACTCATAACATGTACATGACCACATCCTGAATTATTTCACATTTGTTACGAAGTTACGAGAGAGCTATGAAAAAAAAGGTTAAAATTTTTTTTAAATAAATATTTAAGCAGTAATATAAAATAGAAATACAATAAAGAAATTTAAATATTTCTTAATTCAAAACATATAAATTCACAGAAATTCATTTAAATTTTAAATGATAAATTTGAACGTTGATTGAAAAAGCATTTCGTTTTAATTTAGTTGCTTTTCTAATCTAAATTTTTATTTAAGGAAAAAAAAATGAAAATGAAATGTATAAACTCTCTCTTAAATTAATTTCTACTCTGAAAGATCTACGTTATAAATAATATTGACACTAATATAAATCTATAAGTATATAAATTATAATCATTATCGCTATAAATATAGAATAAAGGTTATCGCACTAGATTCGTTTGCAATTCTCTTCTGTAAAATAATATGTCTTTCACCTCATTTTCGTCCGAAAAATATTTACCAATCTTTATTGGAAAAGAATTATGGAGGGGGGGGGATAAATTATAAAAGAGAAATTTTTATGGAAAATTTGAATCAAAGGCTCTTTTCTTAGTTTAATGTATTGTATAATATTGAAAAAATCTGACGAAAACGAGAGGCAAGGAAATCCCAGCGACCCCCGAATTTAATTATGTAACCAAACATCAATTTGACGTTGTCGCAACTGTGATTTAAGAAATTCTGGTATTGAGCAAGATATTGAGATATATAAAACACATGAGACAGTCCTGTCAGAACAAAAGGATTTCACAAAAGGAAATATATTATTATGATGAAAAATCTTTCCTCTATAAATTTATCCAAATGATTTTTTTTTCTTTATCTGAAAGAGAGATATTTATACTTAAAACTTATTTTAAATGTCTCTCTTTTTTAGATTAATAGAGTAATATCGCAGGGTTTAATTGAATCTTAATGATTATAAATCTTCCTACATATGTTGTCAGTCCTTCAACTTGACCCGCTGAGAGCTTTCCTGAAGAACCCGTTTCGTCTGAGCCACTGACCCATATTGCAGCCTTCCTTCATCTGCCACTTCCTTGACGGTCGCCCACAAATCCACAGGTAAACTTTTTCGCTCCTCCTGATTGTCTCTTCGCAATATCATTCGTTTAATTCCTAATTTCTAGAATTAAAATGCTAATGGATGGGAATTTTGCTTTTTATTCTTGAAATAGTGAAAATTATTGGATTTTTTTTTAAACGGATCTTCATTTTTTTTCTCTGCGGTTAATCGAATTTTTGGTTTTGTGGTTAGGATAGTTAGAATAACTTAATAAGTACATTGTATGGCTATTGATAAAAAGGATATTTTCTTTAATTAGAGAAGCCCTTTTGTATTGTATTTCATTTATTTGTATGTATTTTATTTATTTTCTTTATCTTCTCAAATCTTTATTCGTTTAAGTTATTACTTATAGTATAAAAACAACGCGTTAAAATGTTGTCATTAATGTTGAAATAATGAAATAGAGAAGCTTAATTTTTAATTCTCTACAGGAGATACAAAATTGTTGCAAAAGTGGTTTCGACACTAAACGAAACGAAATTGGTGCTAGACATGACTAGTGAGAAAAGTGACATTTGTTGAGTTAACGAAACTTTTGTTTTGTTTCTTTTCGACTTAAGTATTTTTTGCCTTTATTCATTTATTGTGACTGAACGTTGCTTGTTGGTAAGTTGTGCAAATTTCAATCGATCATTATATGATAGAATAGTCTTGTTAAAATATCTCTAAAATGAAATTGTGGACAGAAATGTTAATATAGTTTTTTTTAATGAAAAATAATAATATTAATTCAATTGAAATTGGATCTGTATTAATAATTAATCAAAAAATAAAGTATAACTAATATGATATTTAAAATGTTTTTGTCATCTTTAAACCAGAACAAACGTTACTCAAGGTCCAATTAAATTAAAATTACCAATTGAATTAAAGATTGAGTATTTTGATTTAGTTGGTTTTAAATTAAGAACTAACTTCTTGCATTAATAAATTATTAAAAATATTAAGTTCTAAATAATATAATGAACGAAATTAAATAAAATACGATTATCAAAAATGTAATTAGCAAATTGTTCTATGAATTAATTATTAAATTGTTCAGAATTTACTTTAAAACAGCAACAATAAAATTATATTTTTTTAGTTATATTAATTCCAAATAATGAAATTCTATCATTATATCCCATGATTCCATTGAGGGTAAAATTTTTGTTCAGTTTTTTAATGAAATATAAACCTAGTCATTTTAGCTGAAATTGGATATGTTTTAATATAAAATATATTTAATAACTTAAGAAAAATATTCTTTGGCACCATTAAACTGGAAAAAGCAACTCAAATTCCAAGTAAAATAAAAATTCCCATGTGAATTTTTATTTTGAAGTTTGGTTATTTTTAAATTTTTCCTAGTTTAATTAGTGTTAAAGTAAGAATTAACTTTATAAATGAAATTAAGAGAAAACAATATTAATGCCAATATTTTAATCTTACACTGCACGATTTGATTAATTTTGAGCTGCGTTACATTGCAAAATTAATTAAAATTAATTAACTATAATTTTTCGCACTTTTAATTCAAATGCCTTTATTAAAAATATGTGCTATTCTTACTGAAAAAATGTAATAAACATATTATTTTATGAATAAATAATTAAATTTTATCCAAACATTATATTAAAAAGGAAAAACTAAAGTGATATAGATATGAATAACTTTTAACAGTAGAATTAAAATTAATGCTGTAACTAATATTTCCCATATTACTGAAAAGTGACGACATCGCTGAATTGGCAATAATTAGTAGCGAATTTTCCTAACTGATGTTGAAATCAATTGTTCAGTTTGTTTACACACAACGAGGAGCGCTTCATTTTTCTGTTCAATTTTCTCGCATTTCGCTAATTCAGAAATCTTGTGTGTAGTGGCATTTACTGTTTACTTCTGTTTCCAGGAATCTAGCTTTTTATAGCTTATTGTTCTGTAGCATCTGTCTTCAGTGAATAATTAATATTTTCATAAACAGAATATGTGGTTTTTATGGCCCTGAGTAATAAAAATAGTATCATCACCGAGCCTGATTTTCTTGAGCAACATATCTTGAAAAATTAGTATTATTTCGGCATTTCTAAAGTGAAATATACTTTTCGACATTCTTTTAGGTTCGTATATATCCATTTATTGGCCGGGTGATTGAAAGGCATGTTTCTTCTAGAACAGCAATCGTGTGCTTTGAAAATAAAGCGTTAATTTTAGAAATCAACCCTCAAAATTATTTGAAGAGCTGTCTGAAATTCTTAGCGATAATTTTGTTAGAAAAAGGAGAGAATATATGAATTATTATAAAAAATCTTTGTAGAAAATTCATTCGGCAAAGATTATTATGATAAACGTTATTGGTTTATAATTGCATTAAATGTCATTTATTAATATGATTCCATTTAAAAGATTCTGTAAAAGATAATATTCGTATCTTATGTATTTCAAATTAAGATTTGATTTACTTTGGAATAGATTATTTTAAATACATTTTTATGAGAAACGATTAAGGCAGTATTCATATTTAACACTTCGTTAGCCATAATCTACGCCTATGATTCGGATAATCTATCTAATTGGATGATCCATTATTTGCTGTAGGGAAAGAATCATTTACTTTAACACTTCGTTAGCCATGATCTACGCCTATGATTCGGATAATCTATCTAATTGGATGATCCATTATTTGCTGTAGGGAAAGAATCATTTACTTTAACACTTCGTTAGCCATGATCTACGCCTATGATTCGGATAATCTATCTAATTGGATGATCCATTATTTGCTGTAGGGAAAGGATCATCTACTTCTGTACTAGGTGTGAACTAATAAGATCGTAATTACATTCTGAAAATTTTGATAATAATTAGAATTTGAAAATTTTTAATCTTTATATATAAAACTGAAAATTGAGCTATAAGAATTAAACTTATAATTAAAGGAATAGCTTTAAGATGTAAGAAAATAGTTTTGATACTTAAAGCAGTTAAAATAAACAGAATTTAAAATAGGCATTTAAATGAAATAATGATATAAATTTAAACAATTCCAGGTTGAGATTAAATTGTTTAGTATAAATTGAGTTTTGGAAATTCAAAAATAAATTTTGACGCGTTCTAGACATTTGACTCTTCACCTTAAAATCAACTCTTGCACCTCAAAGAAATTCATCGTTTTTACAAGGAAGTCAATTGATCGTGTTAAAGGAAAATTTTATGGCTTGTCATTTCAATCGATCATTTATCTACTACACAAAGAAGGAAATAGGCCTCTTATATTTGTGTATGACGGTCAAATGTTCACAACTTATAAAGGACAAACTAACAAAGACTGACATTTTATTTTATTAAATTTTTTTTAGTTACATTGTATTAAAATTTAATTTGCTTTTATTTGACAGAATGAGTTAATACTTTCAATAACGAAACAAAAAGATTGCCTGTAAAAAGCATTTAGTTAAACTGCAAATATATGTTTGAATCTTCAAAGTTATCGTTGCTTTGTTATTCAAAGATTCAACCGAAAAGATAATAAATTTTTATTTAAACAAAACTTCTATGTGAATCATTTAATACGGTTTATTAATCTAAATGTCTTAGGTTACAGAAAAGTCGTAGGTTGGAAAGAGTACTATCGTTTTACAATAATCTAGGTCCCAACTTTCTAGATTGATTGTAAAATTGATGGGTTTTTGCTTTTATTTATGACATATATATATATATATATATATATATATATATATATATATATATATATATATATATATATATATATATATATATATATATATTTAATGCACTTTAATATATTTATCTGCAAAAATACAATTTTTAAGAACAGATAAAAGGAATTAATTTTTAAGGGAAATAACTAGATGGGTTTTCGGTTTGTACAATTAACCCTTATCGTGGTAAGATTGCTTTTTTGAAGAAAAGCAAAAAAAAAAAAAAAATGTATATAGGTAGCTCATTTTATATTTTATATATATTTTTATTTTATAGTGGTAGTATATTTTTATAAAGTTGTATGTATGGTATACTATACAAAATGAACATAAGGGTTAATAAAAGTGTTTATGCATTTTAATTTTAATTTTTTCATTTATTTAGTATTTTTGTCTGAGCATATTATGATAAAACATAAACAAATTCTATCTTATTTAAAATCCTATCTACAAAATATTAAAAAATCCTATCTAAATTTTATTTAAAATTCTGTCTACAAAATATTAAAAAAATCTATCAACATACAAAATATAAAATTTTATTTAAGGTAAAAAGAAAAAATAATAGCAACGAGGAAATGCTCAACGATTTCATTTCGAATACAAATAAGAAGAATCGATTCCAATTTCGAAAATTCTGAATAATAAAATTTCTCAGTCGATGAATTTAATTTGAATTCTGTAATTAGTGCATTAAGATGTACAGTCAATCTCTTCCAAAACGTTGCTGCTGTCAACTTTTGATGGAAAGCTGCTTTTTTATTCGCTAAAATTCGATGAACATCTTAAATTAAGCATAAAATCTGTAAAAAAAGGTATAATTAATTACTTTCATATATGTCTTTAACGATTCAGCTTCAAAATCAATAAAACTTCTTTCGAAGAAACTAAAAAGAAAAGAAAAATAATCAATATTTGTTTAAATTGCAGGCATACACAATTATGTTATCATTATAATTAATGATAACATTAATTATGTTGAAATGCAATTACAATAAATTAATTATGTACAATTATGTTGAAAAATAATGAATGAAACCAGAGAAGCATATAAACTATTAAAAAGATTAATCTGACAAACGTGCAGCGATAATACAGAAGCTGAAGCTAAGAGCGGAAAACACATATTTAGAAACATCTATAAGAACTTGTGCATGAAAGAAATCCTTATGCAAAGAAGAAGAAGGTTTTAGAGGTTGACTGTCACTTACTGAGCATTAATTGATCCTTTTTATCAGTTAAAAAATCTTCATTTTTTCATTAAATATAAAACTATTTTTAAATGACTAATTATAGAACGTACTCTTCGATGTTTCTTAAGAGCTCTGCAATTCGAAAATAGTTTTAAAGTCTCATTTGGTTACCAGGTTTTATGGAAAAGTGGAAGAAGATAAAATCTTAAAGTAAAGTTTCAACTATATTCAACTACTAAAGTTCATCTAATAAGTCAAAGAAATATCAAAATACCAACTTAAAAATCTGAGTGTATATGGTTATTTCGTTGATTCTGATTATTTAAAAATACTGAAAATAGTTTTGATATTTTATGCAATGTTAAATATATATTCGCACTTAAGATGTGATTATATCAATGTTACAATTATTTTAGATTAAAAATGTATAAATATTGTTAATCAAGAAATAACGAATAAAGGAAATGTAACCGAAAATTAAACGATGATTTTGGAGAATCTATTATAGATAACAAATAATGAAAGTACAAGTGTTTACAAGGACATGTTTACAGTCGTTGGAATGATTGACATCATTCTGAAGCAGGGGTTATTAAATTTTTCTCTTTTTTTATATTAAAAAGTTTTTAAGGACTTATAAATAATGATAAACAAAGAAAAAATAAATAGTATAAATGTTGGTATATATAGAAAAATTAATTTGAATGTATTAATTTGATTTTTTTAAAATTATTTTTAAGGGTTTTTTTTTCTGATAGAAGCGGACAGACGCATATGATTTAAAAATTATCGTAAATATTTTCTATGCAATCTTAATGAGGTCGCTATTGTAGTTTTAGAGTCCTCCATACAAATATTACAGCTTAATTTGATTATTTGAATAAAAGCAGTACAATAGTTTTTAAATCAGAGGAAAATTACTATCAGTTTATGAATACAGTATTCAAAGGAAAGCATGCATTCCTTTTCAAAGGCCAATTGAAAATATAAAAATATATTTCAGAAAATAATGAAAAGTATGCTTTCTTTAAACATTATATGCTTCCATTCCATACCGGTTTAACGGGTTGAAATTCATTAAACATTTGAAGGCGAGATATTATCTTACCAACTATTGTAATTTTCTGTTCGTTATTTCAATACAAAGTTTCTTAAATTTTTACTGTTTGAAGCTCTTTATGCCCAGACGACATAAAAGTACAACGCCCATATGCGTAGGCCTATTTTTAATGGACTTATATCTATATCTTCGTAAAGCGAAAAAGAAATGAACGCAGAAATCTTCTTGTTTCTGGCAATTGCGGAATTGCGTCTCAGTTATATTATACAATTTTAGCGGTTTATAGATAGATTTAAATGAACTATATTAAAAAATTATGACGCTAAATAATACAATTATGATCCAGTAGGTTAAGTACGGCATAATTGAGGAATATGAATAAGAGGAAGACATTAATGGGATCTATTTTGTGGTCATACTTTTAATCAGCATTATTCAAAAGTTGGTAGACAAATATGAGATTTAGCAACGATATGCTTGGTGAAATAATTGCTTGTTTTCTTCCTAGGAAAACACACTTGTAGGTCAGTTTCTCTTGAAACTTTCCGAGGAAGGCGATGCATTCTCATATTTAACTCTAAGATTGCAATCTGATATGGCAACTTATGAGTTTTAAGGTTGTTTTGACATGGGCTTTTTTAAATATTAAAGCAGAATTAGATTTATCACCACCATATGTCATTATAATGTTATAATTCGTTTTATTGGAAAAGAAATTGAATTTGCCTGTAAATGTTGCATGTATATTCAAAAATTTTAAAAATTCGGAATTGGAAGGATAATGAATGACTGAATAAAATTAAATTTAATACAATTATTTAAATAATTTGCTATAGCTATTTAGACTATTTTTTTGAAATGAGACAATTTGTATGAATATCTGATTTCAACTGGTTCATCTTAATATCAGTTTTGAAATGATTTGTCCCCTGATAAATTTTTTTCATTAAAAATACTCTGCTTCTTTCTTTCCAAAATCAGATGATTTTACGCTTTTTGCATCGTCAATCTCGCAAACAAAAACAAAATAAATCAATAAGCAAACAACGAAACTGAGCCAAACAAAAAGAAACTAAGTATTTTCGATTTACATATTTTAAAACGAAGGTAAATCAATCGTATACAAATGCCTTCGTAAATTGCACAAAATTGGTGGTGGGTAAGCTCCATTAGATTAACTGAATAAACTTTCGCAAAAGGACGTTCCAAAGACAGATAACAAACAAAGAATGACAAAAGAAATGATAAAGATCACATTGTGTGGGCGTGCATTATGGAAAAATCTTGAAAACGCTTTCGGGAACTCTTAATCCAACTGAATACTTCCTGCTGTGGTCTTTTTTCTGAAACGAAGGTCAATGAATTATTGTTATGAGATGCATGAGTTTTGTGTTTGCTTTGTGTTGCACTACTGCTGATGGCTAAAGACAGGGACGATGACCTGTACTTCAAACACTGAAGAGAGAGAAGTCTCGTGTTTCGTTCCGTTAGAAAATAGGTGAAAAGAATTCGTTCCGTTAGGAGCGGTCAGACTTCCGTAAAGGTGATCAAATTGGCATGGCTCGATGACCTTGGTCAACAACTTGGTGAAAAAGTAATCGAGTGTAAAAGCGCGCCTTCCGCAAAAAAACTAATTCGGAACTAGGTATTTCCAAATGGATTCCACTTCTTAAGAGGAAGTGTTTCTGGGCCGATTATAAGCAATTAGGTTGTCGCTATAGAAATATAGGAGAAATTCAAGGTGAGTTCGATGGAGTTTTTGTGACCCAATCTTATTTATTATCATATATCGGTAAATAGTTAAAATTTAGAACTTATTAAACTAAGACATCTGTAAAAGTGTTAAAGACGTAAAGATTCTATAACTTGTTAAAAAAAATTTCAGTAAAAATGGTTTTACTTAGGAAAAAAAATTTTTTTTAATGAGTTTACTAAATTTTAAAGATGTGCTTCCCCAAAATGTTACTTTACTTTTATAATATATTTTTTTGGGAAAATATATACTTATTGTATTCTGGCTGTAGAAATGTGAAGGAAAAAAAAATCTAATCCAGGACTATATTTCTCCAAATGAATTGCATTCCTTATGAGGAAGTATTTTTCAGACAATTAAAAGCGACTATTAGATTGTTATTATGGAAGTATTGATGAAATTCAAGGTGAGTCCGATGAAGTTTTTTTGACCCATCCTTATCTATTAATATATGGTTATAAATAGTTTAATAGATAAACTTCTTAAAGCCAGATTTCCATAAAAGTTATAAAATCAGAAGACTTAATAGCCATAAAGATAAACTTCATCAAAAACTAGTTAACAATATTTTCTAATGTAAAAGCGACTTTATCCAAGGAAATATATTTCAATTAAAAATCAGGTAATCTCAATGACATGAAGTCATAATTTTTGAAAAAAAAATATGTACAAAATATATATACAACAAAATAATATGTTATGTTGTAATTAAAAAAAAATTTAGATAAATTAACAAAGAAATTAATGAATTTCTCTGACTTAGTCTTAACTGACAATATGTATGGAGAAGTATAGCCTTTTCTGGCTCATGTGCCCTTAAAACTAACAATCCAATCCAATCCTGACTTTGTCTTATTTGCTAATTAATGTTGGTGAAAAGTTAAACAGCGAAAACGATTTCCATAAGAGTTCCGTAAGAGAAACCGAACTGATGACGTCAACCATCAACTTATTAATAAGTATTTTACTGTAAACACATTTTTCCCCAGCAAAAAAAAAAAAAAAAAAAAAAAAAAAAAATCGACTTAAAAAGCAGGTTTTTTTCAACTTGAATCCTCAAAATGGATTTCATTGCTTTTGAAATAGTACTTTCAAAGAAAAATATGTGTTATGTATTGTAGTTATAAAAATATAACAAAATTCAAGGTGAGTCGATGAAATTTTTGTGAACCGGCCTTATTTATATATGTGTTCTGTTGAATAGTTTAGTCGTGAAGATGCTGAACAAAATGTACATTGTCAAGGATTGTATTTTCAATGATCTGCTATTTGCATAGAAAAAACAAAAGTATCCAGGTGATTCCCAAGAAGAGATGCTTTAATGAAACCTATAAATGCCAAATAAATAAATAAAAAACAAGAGATAGTTCTTTCCCAGATCGTAAAATTCAGAAGTAAGTCTTAATCCAAACAATGCGTTTCTCATATCTGCGCGCAGTAAAGTTTGACGGCAACTTGGTATTACCACAAGTGCAATAGGTACGTATGTATTACTTATTATGAAAGGTACTTTGAGAAGCTGATCAATTATGAAGTAATTTCTGGGAATTTTTTTTACTTATGTTACTTAATTCCAAATGGATTTTTTTTCTGTTGAAGATAGAGACATAAAAACGTGATTTAATGAATCAAAAAATATCCGAAATAATTTGTAATCCAGATACTGCGTTCTCATATCTATTCGAAGTAGTGTTTGATGAAACTTTGTTTTCTAGAAGTGCAGTAGTTGCGCATTACTTATTATGAAAAATAATTTGAATAATAATAAAGCAGATTAATAATGAAAAATTTTTTTGTGATTTTTTTCTTGAGTATTTGTATTCTTCGATCTAAAATGATATTTTCTCTATTAAAATTGCAGTCATAAAAGCATTATTTACGCAATACTATTAACTACAAAGATAAAAACAGGGCTAATGCAACACTATTTTTCTGTGGCAATTTTGAGAAGGCTACTAAATCTACAAGTAACAACTTAAAATATAAAGGTGAGCAACAACAACTAGACCCTTTGAAATCTTTATTTCAGATATGCTAAAAAAATGAAATTAAATAAGAATCAACCCACAAAATATTAATTAAAATACGAAAGACGTTTCGTCCAATTTTAAATGATTTCATAAACTGAAGGAGACTAAAATTTTATAATTTCAGTCGCTACTTTCTTTTGACAATTCTAATTACAAAAAACTGTCTAGACATTAAAAAAAGTAATAGGATTAAATTAAAATCTAGAACAGTAAAATTTGGAATTAAAAGTGATTACCCGCATGTTAAGTTTGAACATATTAAGAAGTGAATTTATTAAGTTTGAAATATCGCTATCTATTTAAATTTATAATTAAGGAATTACGACTAAGTACAATTCTTTACCGCCTCACCGAACATTAAAAAAATAAATTTAAGCGTATAGCTGTTTATTCTTTGACAAAATATTTTAGAGAAATAAAGAAATAAGAAAAAATATTTTTACGGCAATAGATTTATTCAATAGTTTATACTAAATAGCTTGGGCATACGTTTTGCATAACATAACACAAGTAACCCGGAATTATAGACCAGGTAGGTATAATATATTAAAATCCGCAAGTACGAATTGAATTGTTTGACAGGTTTAAAAAACAAGTATGTGTCTTATCAAAACTATCTTTGAAAATCCTTCAAATACTATTTTTGAAATATTTTAATGCTCCTAATCTGAAAAATGCGGCGGAAAATGCCAGTTTAGCAGAATGTATCAACTATTTAGTTGATTCATTCCGAACTATTTTTTGTTGTTAACATTAAAGATAAATTAAGATAAGCGAACTATAGAAAAAATCCAGCCTTGAACAAAAGAAAATTGAATTAAATCTTTCTAAACTTATAATATAAAAAGAATGATATTTATTCACTTTATATCGAGTGTCAGAAATCTGTTTAAGTTTTCATATCCAGTAATTGAATGTTTGACCAAAAATGCTCAAAAAAATATGAGGCTAAGCAATAATTATTTTGAACGATTTTCGAATAAAAAGCTCATTTATAAGTTTTGATAAGTTTTTAATATAAATATTTTTTCTTTAAATTTATTTCAAGCAAATTTTTGACTGAAGGAAAATTTCTTAGCCCAGAAAAAGCACAAGATATTTCATGTTTTCATAAAAAAAATACGCTTTAAGTTTTATATAAATAGAAAAAAGTTTTGAAATCTCATTAAATAAAGAAATTCGTTTGTTTTCGTCACTGCTGAAGATAATTAAGAATTTCTTAATACTGACATTAGCCAAATTCTGACAATTACTGCTTTTCTCCGTGTATTAATAACATTATCTATTTTTTAAGTTAATTTTCAAATATTCATATTCTATGCATTCTTTTCTATAATTTATTATGCAATAAAAGCGTAATTAGTGATAAAACAGGCTATTATAGTTTTTAAACTGTCGTAATGTCTCGAATAAATGAGGAAGTTAGACTTTCTATACTTAGATCATGTTCAAAAAAGAAGGAAGGGTTTAAGAATTAGAAAACTATAGACTTATCTATTCATATATGAGCCTCTTAAACCTTTTCCGCTTGGAACTTTTTTTGGCGAGAAAAATTTCCGCTATTCATAATGCAGACAATTTATGTATGACAAAAGTACAACATCAATTTTAATTTGGAAATCAAAACACATCTTGAAAAGGAAAAAAAGTCCCGAAATCGCAATATAGGATAATACAGTATGCATTTAGATACAAATGAAATGCACTGTTACATTTGTCCTGTGACTGTGATGTGACACCTAATGTCTTTATTTCGACCTACAAAATCTACAATTAGAAAATAAATAAGTAATGCAAAGGTGATATTGCTCCATCCGTTCTTATCTGAAGTCGAGTTAACTTTTTAAAAATCCTTGATTTAAATTTTTTTTAAAATTATGCCAGTCATATTTCAGAATCTTATTTTCTTTTTTTCTTTCCTCAGGTTCTGCTGTGGTAATTACTCTGTATAATGCTGTGAAATGGACATGGATTGGATGTCAGCTTTAGCTACAGCAATAGCTGTGCTTCGGCTATGTCTCATCTGCGGTGGAATGTGGATGGTTCTCCGATTCACGGCTAAACCGGGAGTATCTTTGGATTTCCAAAGAAAATGTTTCATCGGAGCTGGTGTCATTTACCTCCTGGGCTTAATGCCCCAGTCACTTTTGCTCCTATTGGTCAACTCCGATCTAATAAACTTTATGCTGGACAACGGCTACTTATGCTGGGCGCAGAACTTCGCATGCATGATTGCCGCAGCTCTTCACAGTGTTATATTTCTCACTTGGATTACTGAATGCATCCAGCCTCAGAAAACGCACTGTATGAGAATGGGATTACTAGTGAAACATCAATTCTTCAAATACTTAATAGTTTTATATGTTGGAATTTTCATTTTGTGTAGAGGTTTTTTCCTTTGGAGGATTGACAGCGAAGAATATTATACTGATGTGGCATCCAAAACTAATGATGCCACGGTGTCACATTGGACCATGTCGCCTGTGAAGAATCCAACTCAAGTTGTTAGACTACAGTTGATGTTGTGTGAAAGTTCACTGTCTGATGAGGAAACAGGCAGTTTCCTCGCTACTTCTTATTTTTTCCTGCTATTGCCAATTGTGCTGCTGTATTTGCTTGCAAAATCTTGGAAACTACGGAGACATCAACTTCCTAATCTGCCACCCAATACTGAAGAAACAGAGAAAGGTGAGTCCATATGAAATGAAATTATAATGGTGATTGCTGATAATCATTATTTTTTAACGGTTTTCAGCTGTAATTAAGAGTTATTGTTTTGATTTTGATCCATCTAGTGATTTTTTTTGATTATCTGAAACAGTTGAGTCAAAAAATGTTTCCATTGAAGCGATGAGCAATAAATGATTAATGTTCATTGCATGTATAATGAAAAAATTCATATCAAGCACCTTTTACCAAAAGTATTTTCAGAGCAAAATCCTCGCAAAAAATACTTATGTAATGTTAACTTACAGAACTTAGAGAATATAGTTATTTATCAATATATCTCTATCTTGGCATTATTTGTTAATAGCATTCAGAGAACTTGTTTTATAAACTGAAACAGCAAAGTAATGTATGAACTGCGTCATTGGTTCTTAGTGCCACAGCAGGGTGACTTAGAAAAACTCGAGAAAACGAGATGTTCTGCAAATAATGTATTCATTATATTTTATCTTAAAATAGTACAAACGGCGAAGCAGGGTAAATAAAATGACGCATCTCAATGCTAGAAATGCTATAATAGGTAGGAACGAGGATTTTTTGTAAATGGAGGTCCCTTATTGAGAGTCCCCATATTAAATGCAGATTTTAAAGTGGCTTATGCATAGGAAAGGGAGAAAAAAATCACACAAGACATTTAAACAAAAACTATTTTTTCCATCAATAAGACGAGTTTCAAAATAAGAATTTGACATCTAATTTATGATTCAATGAGATTATTTGAAATTACGAGCCAGTTTTGTATTTCAACCCAAAAATGTTGATGAAGGAGAATTAAAAGAATTTACGAACTAAAAACATTTAATAATCATTACAAATTCTAGAATTGATGTGACTAATGAATTAAGTATATCTTCATTTTTTTATTTCCATTGAAGTGTTTGATTTTTATTATTAGAATTATAAGAGATCACTTTTATGAAACAGAATCTAAAGTTCTCTTTTTAGACAATTTTTAATACCGATATTATTTAGGAGAACAATTTCGCTGGAAACAATATTCATTCTAACTTTCTACGGTTTTACACATCATTTATGCATGGATAATTCATAAAATGTTTTAAAGATTTAGGTTTTGTGAATTGTGCTTCAGTAATGTTCGGAAAAATGAACTCTAAACATTTCCTGCTTTGTATTTTTACAAATGATGTTTCAAAATGCATTCTGCAGCTATTATAATGTGTCAACAAAACTTCACATGAAAATATTGATCTCCTAAAGATCAATATATTGATAATTAATCAAGAAGACAAATATAAGTTGTGTCTGACTTTATGAATGAATTTATAAATTTCAAATATTCTGAAAAATGGGAAAATTATAATAATTTTTAACCTACTAAAATTTTTCTGCTGTGCTTCTTTTGGAAATACAAAATACACCCAGTCAAAAATGATGATAAAGAAACTACGATGTTTCACGTTTTCTGTACTTCCATCTTAATCTCAACGTGAGGTCGACTATGAAAGTTCAAAAACGGCTGCCCAGCTGTTCTAACAACTGTTTCTGAAATGGTTTCAAAGCATTATTTTATAGCTTTCTTAGCTATTTTTTTTCTCTGAATTGCAAGATACGTGAAAGTTTTTAAAGAAATAAATATCTTTTCCTGGCGGATTTCTTAGCTCATAATACAGTTTCAGAAACGATGAATGGTTCCACGATTAACCTATCAAAGAATAAATATACTTTAATTCAATCCGATGTTTTTATAATATTCCGCAATATGAAATCTTTTGTTAAATTAGACATTATTATTCATTATCTGAATGAATAATGATGAGTAACACGAATAATATAAAAAATATATGTCAAAACTTCAAAAGAATGATTCACTGTTTGTGTAATATTCCCTTTGGAGAAAGGATTGAAAACATGCAAGAAAAGCAGAGAGCTAGAAAATGTTAAAATCATTAAAATTTTGGTTGCATGCTCTTAATGTAAAAATAGATGCTACCCACAAATTAGTGAGAATAGTTTTCCCTAAACTTTTCCATGTATTTCTTAATAAAGGTATTATTCCCCCGTTTTCTCGTTGAAAAAAAGTAGACCTTGTCAAAGTTTAGAAAGCCTCGAGTATTCGGAGTTTTAGTTTCAAAGTCTCGCACATGAGTGTTTTGTGTGTCTTAGCATACAGAAGAAAATTGAGCATGCATTTTCGCCGATTCCTGTCAATCGATTGAAACCGAAATTTGATACAGAACTATAATTTTGATACAGAACCTATTTAGAACAATTTGATACAGAACTGTAATTTTTTACAGAACTATAATTTTTTTACAGAACTATAATTTTGATACAGAACCTTTTTAGAACAATTTGATACAGAACTATAATTTTGATACAGAACCTTTTTAGAACAATTTTTTACAGAACTATAATTTTCATACAGAACCTTTTTAGAACAATTTGATACAGAACTATAATTTTTTACAGAATTAGAATTTTGATACAGAACCTTTTTAGAACAATTTGATACAGAACTATAATTTTTTACAGAACTAGAATTTTGATACAGAACCTTTTTAGAACAATTTGATACAGAATTATAATTTTAGTCACGAAATCATTTATGAAATTCTTTTCGTTATTGAATTATTGCATTTACATGCAAGATTATACACAGACTCATACTTAACAACTTAGCAACTTTCAACACTTAGAAGGATTTCGATCATTGATTAACATAGATTTACACTTCATTATACCAAATTTTATTCATCTATCTCTGCGTATCTTTGCATATATCTTTATGTATTTATTGCGTTCTGTTACATTTGCACAGACTAATAAAATTCCTATGAACCGATTTCGCTCCAAAATTCGATAGAAATCTACAAATTTAATAATAAAGACCTCATACCAAATTTTATCTGTCTGGCTACAAATGCTTTTGAGTTTTTGTGTTCATAGACACACTTTCAAAAATTGATTTTCGGACTCAGGCAGTTCTAAAGCGTATAGTTTCTTCTAAATCTAAATACTGATTTTTTTTTGACGATTATGATAATTTTCTTTTTGCATACTTCAGTAAACGCAAAAGTGAAAGTAAATAAATGGCGTAAATTCATATATTTAACTTATATACAAATCTGACAGTATGGAAAACCGTAAGTTCATATAATTAAATGCTAAAATTCCTCGAAAGAAGTTCGAAGTTCAAGAAAAATCGCTACTATTAGTGAACTTAAAACTGTCGAAACTAAACTTCCAACCACTGAAACGTTAAAAACTGCTTTTATAGAAGCTTAAAAATTATTATATAAACATAGATTATTTCGAAAATACAGTTTAAAATATACAAGGACAACAGCAAAATTAATTTTTTTTGTTCTAAAATTCGGCGTCTTTTTTTCTTCTTCTATTGTCCTTCTTACTTCGAGGGGATATCTAATCTCCTTATGAACTTGTTCGAGATTATCAGTAACTCTGAATTTGAAGGATATTTATTTCCTTTTAGAAATGAAAATAATTCAGCGCATCTATAAGTATTTTTAAGCATGGAAATAATATCACATACCAATTTTCGATGTTTTGAAAAATGGCGGCAAATATTTGACAAATTCAAGCCTCAACACTTCACTTAAATTTGCTTTCAAATATGACAAGCGTTGAACTTTAATTACCTTTCTTTGCATATGATGAAATACTGACTCTAAAACTATGGAGAAAATCGAAGATAATTCTTTTGCTACAAGGATTTAAAATCTTCAAGCCTTGTTTCAAATTTAATTTTAAGGCATGACATATTTTTTTGCATATTTTTGGTAAGTTGCAGTTTTTTTAAAACTTAATTTACCCATGATACATGTTTTAAACTGCGTTAAAATCTTCATGCTTTATCAGCTTTTCCCGTTGAACTAACTTGTATTTGAAATGTACTTGAATTTTTAAAACAAGGTTTAAAAATTATAAGCTCGAGAATGATTTCCATATAAGTAACAGATAAATAAAGCTGTCAGTTAATAAATTTAAAGTCAAGAAAATTAATTAATTTTTCTCTTGAAATTAGGTATCGAGATATTAATTTTTCATCAAAAAATAATATGTTTTCTGACAGCAGTTCTTAAACCTTTATTCTGATCACATTGATGGCAAAGTTGGGTGCATCGGGTGATTTATTATTCGACAAAGCAATTACCGGATCGAGAAAACAACCCAAAAGTATAGAAAGCTACATCTTTACCTTGAAAAGAATATGCAGAGGTCGAGGAAAATCCGTTTTTGATGTTGGATGATTGCCAAATTTCTTTTTCTTCGTTGAGGAAGAAAAGTTTGCTGATTAGAGTCAAATTTTACATTTGATGTTTGATTCACAGAAATCGCATGATGATTACCCGGAATCAATCAAAAGGAAGGTACTTAATCTCTTTCATAATAAGCTTAATAAATAACTCTTTCAAGGGATGAATAATCGTGGAACGAATAAAAAATAAGTTTTTGTTTCGATTTTTTTAATACAAAAGTTAAAAGAAAAAGAAATTCATTTATTGTATTCCTGCTGAAACATATAAGAGTTTTATTGTTTTACATTTAGAGAAAAGAATTCAATAATGGGTTGCCTGAGTAACTTTTGTTTTCTAATAATACATGGAGGACTGTTAGAATTTATTAAACTGACCTCCAATGAGAAACCCAAGAATTCAATAATTAGCCTAAAAGTATAGTTATAAATTTGGAAAAAAAAACACAAAAGAATAGTTTCCATTATAAAACCCAACGTATTACCATGTACAAAATGTATCTTTGTTCTGTTGAGTAGAGATTAAGCAAAAACACAGAACAATAAATATAGCAGATATAGAATGCAATACCAAATAAAAACTACGTGTTTTGGTTATGTTATGAGTAGTCTAATATTTAAATGTATAAAACATCAATTAATTTACTTAATCTTGTTCAAATGTTTATTTTATTTATTTCCTTGTGTGTCGTTTGCCTAGTGACAGTACTAGTATCTTCTTTTTGAAAAATGAAAAATATCCATCGTTATATGTTTATACTCAGGAGTTACAAAGTCAATTAAATTTTTTAACTATATTATAAACAACGTTTTACGCGCTTGAATTTCGAGTTCTAATTTAAATCA
This sequence comes from Argiope bruennichi, assembly GCF_947563725.1. Classification (NCBI taxonomy): domain Eukaryota; kingdom Metazoa; phylum Arthropoda; class Arachnida; order Araneae; family Araneidae; genus Argiope; species Argiope bruennichi. The sequence goes on from NC_079162.1 coordinate 94,374,292, forward strand.
CATTATTTTAGGACAAGAACGAAGAGACTAAGTTTACGGTATTAATTAAAAATAAATGTTTTTCTGTATTTTATATTATTTAATAAGATAAAATACTAGACAAATTTTTGAAAGAGTCACAATACTGAAAAAAAAATCGTCCTTTCTTTCAAAACAACAGACAAGCTAAATGCGGTTGAATAAGCTCTTCAAATTTCTTCGATTAGCCAAAATATTTAGAAATGATGAAACAAATTAAAATTCTTTCAATAATGTTTGTTTACGTTTGTTTTATTGATAACAACTGCTTAAAATAAACAGCATTCATCAGAGAGAATTTGAATAATTTGATTTTATTTGTAGATAAATGATTTAACGTACACCAAATGCAACAAATATAATGACCAATGAGATGGTGCAATCAAGATAATGTGAACTTACAATAAGGCAGGTGACTACGTTGAAAAATCAAAAGTGTTTGGTGAAACTATCGATTCTTTTAAATTTTAACATTCTTAATTTTAAAATATTTTTCTTTAAATAAGTTCTTGACGTTTGCTTTTATGTTTATACATTGCAAATTTACAACATCATTTTTAACTTTGCTTGATCTATGTTTTAATGCTATTTCGCATCTTTAGATGCTATTTTTTCTAATGGTAAATTTTGATAAGATCTTAAAAAAACCCTCATAAATAGTTTAGTTATATTAACGTCCCTTTTAAAGCAACACTAGAGCTATTTTGGGACGGACCTCGTAATTTTGAACCTCGGTCAGACGACGGGGACGACACATGAGCTGGCACCCCCTCCCCACATCACACCACACAAGTGGGAGGACGTTTGACCCTGACGGACTTGCAACAGACCGCCTTACACGACTGTTCTTCGGTGGAAACGGGTCTCGAACCTGAAACCCTGCGGTTCCGAAGCCGAGACTTTACCACCAGGCCACCTCGGCCAACCCTCATAAATAAAAATTTTATTCGTACTTTTTTTTTTTTCAAATTTTTTAGAATAATTTCGTAACATATTCTTCGATCCCTGAACTACAGAACGAGCAATTTGTTCGTTTAAATGATTTTACAGCTGTTATATGAGTGACATGGATAACAATTAGTCAGCCACTTTGATCAGTGACTTAGATAATAATTGAACTGAATCAATCAACTGTCAACAATCAATGAAACAAAACAATTAGGAAAGTAGGAACAAACTGCTCCTACTAAAATTTATTTCTAAGATTTAAAAGTAAATATTTTAATTTCTTCCATGGAGAAAGATAGAAAACAAATAAATGTTTTAAAATTAACTAAAAATTTAATTAAGCTTGAAATTATAAAACAGAAAAATACCGAAATTCGTAACACATTTACGAACATTTCCTAATGTGATTCAAATTTAAATTGATAAAATAAATGTTTTCTTATTAAATTAGTATATTGTATTTTTCAAACTTTTCTGTTATGTAAAAGAAAAAAAAAAATATTTACTTTAAAATATCATTTCATTTGTAAAATGTAATCATTTAGTCAAGCGACGATTCAGACCATTAACAGTTTCTGTCAGGGAAAAATATTTTCATTCTTGTCGATAAACATTTACGTCCGAGTTTATGAGAAGATTGATTCTTTGTTAATGTTTACTATCGAGTTTTTGGTTAGTAAATATCAATAAAAAGAAATGGAAGGTAAGATTTGTATTCATGGGTTGAATCCTCTGTAATAATACAACATTTATAATACGAAATCACTTGGAATTCTTAATGATAGACTGTTTTTACTGTATGATCTGAAAAGTTATCAGTAGAATTATTCGTTTAATTTGAATAATATTAATCATATTAATTTGGGAAATATTATTCATATTAATTTGGTTAGTATTATTCGTTTAATTTGAATAATATTAATCATATTAATTTGGGAAATATTATTCATATTAATTTGGTTAGTATTATTCGTTTAATTTGAATAATATTAATCATATTAATTTGGGAAATATTATTCATATTAATTTGGTTAGTATTATTCGTTTAATTTGAATAATATTAATCATATTAATTTGGGAAATATTATTCATATTAATTTGAATAATATTAATCATATTATACTAGTTCAACTTAATTTAAGAAATAATAAGAGATGAAGGGTTTAATTATTGTTTTAAATACCATAATTATTGAAAAATATGTTAATGAACAATACCCTCTCTCAAGTCAGTAATAAGGATTGTATTAAAAAACCCAGTAAATTTGTATTTAAAGAAACGCTTGTGTAATTTTGAAGTTTCGCTTTTGAATTTTGGATAAGAAAAGCCATAAAAGAAAAAACCTAAATAAAAACTCCATGCGAATAAATAAAAATGTGGACGATAAAATTTAATATGCAAAGGTAAATTAAGCATTTTTTTACAATTTTGAAAATATTTAGAATTGCATTTTTGCTTGGTTTTTAATTTTTTGAGAACTTGCAATGTCATTTAGAGTAAAATATTTTAATGCACTTTTTTTAACTTGACTTATTATGTTTGTAAATATAGAATTTTGCAATGAATTATTTTACCCTCGTGAGCTGATGTACCAAAGTTTTGAAATTCTTCACACTTATGCATCCTCGAAGTTAATATATTTTTAAATTTTTTTCACAATTCAATTGTTAGCCATCCGATTAATTAATTTTTTAAAATTCCGTATGATTGAGCAACTTGATAGTGAGTTTGAGAGGATAAAATATTTTTTCTGTTTGATTGATATTTTAATTTATAATGCATTTTTCTTAAATATCAATTGAAATTAAAAGGGAAAAAATGTTGAAAATAATTAGTAAAAAAGTATGCATTTTAGGACACTAATAGTAGAATATATTTCTCATTTCCCATTGATTAAATAACACATACAAATTATAAACATATTTTTTAAATCTTTGAGTAGATGCAAATTGAAGCAAACAAAACAGTTGTTAAATAAGTTATTTCCTTCCAAAGAAATTTATTTGCAGCTGGAAGAACAAATAATGAAACACACAATATTGATATAAATAATATTTTTTCTTTGTATCGGATTCAATAAATTAATGCTAATTGATTATTTAATTTTAATTTTTATAAATGCATGGCACTTTTTTATTGGATAAGATACCTGTTTTTTTATTTTGATTTAATACGCAAAACAGTGCTAATGCAATTTATTTTATTTTATTTCATTACACATGCGCGCGCGCACACACACACAGTTATGAAGACTAAATTTTTTTCTAAGCGTAACTGGGCAGTATACTTTAACAAACGCTTATTTAAATGAAACGGAAGCATTGCAATCATGTAAGTCACTTGCTGAATTCGGATGTATACAAAATCAACGAAGTTTGAGACATTGAATCTCTGAAGAAATGAAACCAGCTGAGTTTGATCTTAAGTAATTTTGAGGAAACTAATGAACTCAGTAGGATCATTTTATTTGATATCTTAGCTCATCGATCTGGAAAGAATCATGCTGCTCTAATATTTAACGCATCGCTGGCGCCGTTCTTCCGAAGCAGATGCTAACTGAGAAACACAAAGACAGCCATGCTCTGAATAGGCAAATCATTTCAATCATTCAAAAATATTAATGAAAGCAACAAATGAAAACATACAAGATATCCCAAAAATGCATACAAGTTTCGAATGAGTATTGTTTGACGTATAAAAACGATAATCCAAAACTTCACACCTCAAATGAATAAATGCGAATATGAATTTTCGTCAGTTATCGGAAGTTTCTTGATTCTAATCAATTAATATTTTTATTTTTTATTTTTTTTACAAATGCTTCATATGAAAACGATTTTTTTCCCTAGATAAGAGCTCGATTAATCGCTTTAATGTTCCATTTATCAAATAATAATATTCCAACGATGTAACGACGAGAATTCTAGAGGGATATTGATCTCTGCCATAGTCTTAGACAGTGAAACAAAAGATAAAATATTAATATTTTATGTCATTTTTCAAAGCCAAACACGATGAAAGAGATAAAAAAAATTAATGCCATACCATGAGCGCCATTTGGAGTTACTAACCCATTGAAAAAAAAAATCATGTTTTACCCCTATTGTCCCTTACCCTCTTTACTCCTCACATGCTTATTCGCATGCGCAGTTCCCTCTATTGACTTTATTCGCAATGCCAAGACAATACAGATAGAATACATTCAATAAATGATGAAATTCTGTATTTATGCAAATTAATTTGAGACATGTCTTTTTGATTTACAGAATAAATTATTTAGGAAATAGTTATTCAAACTGTATATGCCTTTATGGACTATAATAACCTATTAAAATAATAATATTTTGCAAAGTGGTTATCTAACTGAGATTTTTGAAATAAAATGCGTAATACATAATTGGTTAAAGGTAGACTTTTTAGATTCCGGCTAGTAAACAATTGTGAACGCAAAAGTAGCCATTAATGACTATTGCTATATTGAATATCTACAGTATAATATAGTTTATCTAAAATGTACATTTATAAAGAAGTTTAAGATTCAAATATGGAGAAAAGTAAGAAATATTTTCGAGACTAAATACTTCAATCCATTGAAAAAGTAACTGCTAACCTTTTAACATGCATGTTTCATCTACTGCTTAATAGTAGATAACATTCTGTTTGAGATCGAATTTTTTTTTTTTCGATTCAGATAAAAGCCTAGAAGATTCGTGAGATGTCAAATTTAATTATTTTATTTTAAAGTAAAATACAATTTTAAAGTCTCTATTATTCAGTATACGTGATTGATATATCAGTGTATCTGGGGTTTATATATCTAGGGTTAGAAATCTTATAAACTTTTACTTTTGAAAATGCATGCCCTTTTGTATACTTTTAAAAATGTATATTGCTATTTTATATCAAAACGTTGCATGATAAAAAATAAATTTAGGAAAACAAATGAAATTTTATTGTATCAGTTGCAATCACTAGCGACATATGGCATTTTACGCAATATATAACTTACACATCTCACATAAACCGACGTGAGAGCAAATGTAGTTAACCTATAAAAATGTTTCGCATCAGTATAAGGTTTTTGCAAATTTGATATATGGCATATTCATAAAGCATTGACGATTTTGTCTAGACGAAATCAATCCCATCCATTACTTTTAACAGTGCTAGTTAAAGTCAAAAACACATTGTAGAAATTCTCGATAACAAATACGACCTTTCTTCATTTTAGTTTACTTTTTTCACACAAAATTTTGTAGGGATTTTTTTTTCTTACTTTTTACATTCGATTGTGCCTAGCTGTAAAACGGCTTTACAAGGTGTCCTAATCTTAAAAACATTACTCAATAAAGAATGAATCTGTCAAGTTTTCGAAAAAAGAAGTCAGAGTTATGATTTCTATTGAACTTCATTATACAGAAGCTGGCCTTTTAATCTTCGGCTTCTAGTGCCTCCGGAGATTCGAACCTTGTGCTTTGCGATGTTTATCTCCATTGAGAAGCTTCGAGGGATTTATGAGCTTTTCTTCGCAGGCACTGGGCGTGGAAGAAGCCTAAAAACGTGTTAATAGAGTGAAGGCAGACAGCCGGAACCTTCAATTCATACAGTTTGTGACTGGTTTGTGCAGTCGATTCCTACGTGAGATTGCCTTGGAGTAAGACTCACCTCTTTATTTTTTCTTCTTTCGCAAGCACCTACGAATCTTGTTGACAATTTGCCTTTGGGCTGTCAGCGTTGAATAAAAATTCAAAGTATCTCCGTCAGTATCATCTTTTTCTGTAAATAGATCGAAATAACCGGTTTTTGACTTCCACACGTGTAAGATTTTTTTTCCCCTCTAAGTATTGGATTAAGCAATTAATAAGGTTTTTAAGTTTATAGCATGAGTATATCTTTCCAATAAATGAGGTAGCTTTAAAATGCTTTGTTTAGGATACGTGTGGGGTTGCATATGTTTTAACTCTTTGTGTCTCGAATGGAAATTAGACGAATGTTATTCGCTTGACTGTAAAACAAGAAAGTCAATAACAAAGGTTAACACGATCCTAGTAAACAAGATATAAATTTATAAGCGTTGCAAAAGAGAAAAAAACATCTGTTTAAATTTTATAGAGGTCAAAGTCTATTTCGTAATGTATTACTTGGGAAAGTTGAAATTAAATCAATAAATTTAATATTTTCTCTTCTTTAAAAATTGACTTTGTTTACCAGTTTTTTTTCTTTCTTATATCTTGAGGGAAATTTCGTTGACCACGATAACTTATCAAAGAAGAATTTCAGTAATTCTGGATTTGATGGGAAATAAATTTCCTTTTGAAATTGTAAATTACTGTTTCCATTGATATTTAATTTCAGACTTGGGAATAAACCATTGGTTTTTGTTTGTTCTAGTAAATGTTTGTAAAATTTTTCAGCCTTAGTTTTTCCAAGTCAGTCTGACAGATAATTACTTGCTGGCTCTGAATTTAACAAATAACTTTTTAAAAAATTTAAAAATGGAGCATTTTCAGTTATAATCATGAAAGAATAAAAGATGTTTAAAGAATTCCACGCCAGCTTCCTTTATCAAGGAAATGTATTACATACACGCATGCTGACTCACGCATAACGGTTTTTCCTTGTTATTTTATGAACACGATAGTTAAAACAATTTGAAATGAATTTGAACCATTATTGACATGTTGTAGTGAAGGGGAAAATCTCAAAAGAGTTCGCAGACTGGCCATATAGATCAAAAGGGGCGGAAGTGATATATAAGTTGAAATTTTTATTTCTCCATAACTCCTTAACAATTGAGAATAGGAAGGTCATTTAAATTAGGTGAATAATCACATCACTGTGATGAACAACTTTCGTCTAAAAATTTCTTATCATCTGCTATCCTATTGAAATTACATGTTGATAATCTCATTCTTAGATAAAGGCATCGCAATATATGTATTAATTTTGCTGTTACTTACCAAGAGCACAGTAGGTCTGGTGTCAGAGTCGTGGATTTGAAATGACAGCGTTACGGTGCCAATAACATGAGTGATTAATTATACAAACAGAAAGTGACATGAATTGCATGATTTGCTTGACAATGAATTGCATGTACACAATCTAAACATGAGGGATTCTGGCTTGCCGTTAGGTCATTTATTAGGTTTTGTCAATTTATTTTGATTTGATGCAATTTGGACTGAACCTGATTAAAAATTATGCCTTATAATATTTCGTTTTATTGAGTTTATGAATAAAATTTTAATTAAAACTTTTGTTAGACACTTTCTTTTAGACTGAAACCGCAAAAATAATTTGTTGTGGAACACAAATTTGATACATATTTGTAGAACGATTGTGAAACAGTTCAATGGTCTGAGTAGTTAACGAGCAACTCTCAAATTTCCTGAAACTGCGCTAAGCATCATATTTTATAGACAGTGGAAATAAACTATTTGGGAAGTGCTGTTGTCTAGTACAAGACATTTAAAGCTCATTTGGAGCACTTTGGTCATAAAAATAAGCTGGTTTTCCTAGTATTGTTTGGAAAAAAATGTGATTCTTCTTCTTCCACTCTCAATGCCTCGATTATAGTTAAAAATTAATTTCTTTGCATAAACTTAATCTGTAATTAAAATATATAATTAAAATATATTAAATGCATAATTAAATGTATAATTAAAATATATTAAATGGATAATTAAAATATATTAAATGGATAATTAAAATATATTAAAAATGTAGAAACCGATGAGAGATTCTTTTCGATCCAATGGAGGAAATTAATACTGCGGAATTTCACAAATCAGAATTTTTGAAAGATACGAAGCAGTGTAAAGTTACTTCAGTTCAATTTCTAAGGAAGATTTTGTATTAACCTGAAACTAAATATGGGTTATTATATTTAACAATAAAGAATTATTAATAATTTTCAGTGCGAAATCTGCGTATTAAGAGTGATGGACAAACATTTCAAAGATTACCACTTCAGTTCTCTGTCAGGTCTGTTTCAAATCAATAAATGAGAGCTGAACTGTTACCAATTCATTGCTTATAGTATATGTGCCAATTAAATAGTCATATCTACTAACTCCATAAATCAAACAGTAGTGAAAAGTGATAAGATAATATTCTTCGTATTTTCATAATTCCAGTTAAAATATGAACTCAAATAAACATTCTGGAATGTATTGTTGCTGATACAGCTTTCATTTAACAGTTTATAAAATATGTAAAATAACATATCTTTGGATTTATCGTTATTATTATAAAAATTTTAGTACTATTGAGGGAGTTAAATGATTTCCCTTGTGTTAAAAGAAATAATATCAGATTGAATCTCCACATGATTGTTTATTGATGAAAACTTATCAATATTTTTACATTATCGTATGCTTTTTGTAAAGATTTTAAAAGATTATCATGATTAGTTTATTTAAATTGATTATTCAGCAACATAAATTATGCCTTCTTCGTCAAGTGTTTAAAGTCTTATCATGTCGATTTGATCTGAAAATTTTTATTATAATCATATTTAATAGGAAAAATGTATTTCAGCAGTTCCATATCATTTTCCCTCTTAGCACAGTTCTACATGTTGGAGATAATAAAGGTTTGTCTACATTTTTTAGACCTGGAGGTTTATCTAGTACAAATTTTCTTATATTAATGGCATTAGATTTTCAATCTTCGTTAAAGCTATATTTGAATTGTATGACGTCGGATTTCGACATTTCTAATCTTATCCAGATAATTTTCAGTCAATTTTCTATTCCCCTTTGACTATAAGTGATTAACTAACTTTTTTTACTTACTAATTGTCATGAAATAACATAAAATTTTTTACCATATCTACATGGTACTTGCCAGTAAACACACACCCCGTACGACTGACTAGAATGCAATGCATGCTGAGGTGGGGGGCAATCTTGTATTTATATAATAGTACGGAGTTAAGTAAATTGGATTCTGAAATAAATAATATTTTTTCAATTGCCAATAATTTTTTTTATTAAGTGGTCCTTATCTTCATTGCTGCGGAAATTTACTTGGAATATGAAAAATTAAGAGTTCATCAAGTTCTTTGTCATTAAAATACCAAAAAGATTCAAAAAGCGGAGTTAATCTATTTATCTTGAGAATGGATCCTATATGAATGAGTTGAATCAAGATAAAATTAGCTCAACTTTTAAGATATTTCTTCTAAAACCAGGTTAAACTTATTTGTAATAAGAAATAAATAAAATAATTATTTAATATGCAAAATCTCACTGAATATATTAACAGCACGTACTGATTTTTTTGTAATTTCAACAAGAAAAGCCATAAGTTGCGTAAAATATACTGCTTCATTCCTTATTTAATGTATAAAAATGTATAAATTCTAATTTAGTAATAGCCAATTTAAAGAAATTCTTTTTATTAAGTGTTTGTTTTAAATATTTTTTTTTTATTAAAGTAGAAGTCGTTATGAAAGAAAATGTTTTAAGAAATTTTGTTTAGGTCAAATGAAACAACAAGTTTAAATAATTGCAACAACTTTTGAATATTGTCTTTACTATTTATGTCCCCCCAATGTTTCAAAATCGAATTTAATTTCAAGGCAAACATTCAAAGCTGTGATGTTCTTAGTTGACTGAAAACAAGTAAATCTTTCTATAAGATTCACTCAAAATTCACCACAAGAATCTGATTTAAAAACCAGTTTGAAAAAAAAAAATGTTACTTCATTGGATGATAGTAATATGCTGTCATTAGCTACGTTTTGTTTTAAAAAAATGTCTTTTGAGACAGCATATTAAATGTCTTTTCCTGAGATTGTCTCAAACTAATAAATCGTCAGTAATGCTTTCAGCTTTCTTTTTTTTTTTATTCTAAAGATTTAATAATTAGTACGCAGCTGCATTTCAAGCCACATCAATAAAACATGGGAAGTATGCCTGTTAGTCCAGTTGCTTCCGAAGGAAGATTAAAAAATTTGAATTGAAGAAAAAAATAACCTGATCTTTTCTCGAATTCTGATAATTTATTATAAGGCTAGGATCAAATTAATCGGTATCTAGTTTTTAGTCGGCATTTAAATATTTTTGTCATGCTTCACGCCAAATGGATCACGTAAGTCTTACACTCACATTTATTTCAATATGGAACCTGAAAAACAAGATTTTTTAAAAAACGTTTTGCACTTTTTTATTACGATTTTTTTAAAAAAACAACTACTTATTAATTATGATTACTATGCTCTTATACGAAAAGATGTTTCGTAAGAGAAATAGATTTTTTTAGTATGCCACATAATTTAATGTTATAAATTTTCTAATTTTCCTTTTTAATTTGTGTATGCCAAATACAAAAAAGCCAATCACGTTTATATATTCTCCATTCAAAGAAAATTTTTTACATTTCATTTTGATGTGTAATATATTGTTATTATAAACCAACTGAGATGTATTTCACAAATTAAAGAAAGGCCCTATTTCATACAAAATTTCTCACCAAAATATTAGTATACCTTCTGAATTGCTACATCTTATTATTATATAATAAAATTTTTGCTTTTAATGATCAAGTATTTTAAAATATGTAATTTCCATTTAGTCAATTTTAACTTCAATGAAAAATTTTCCACGCAGATTGAAAAACAAAGTTTCTTTGTGTGTACATATAATAATCACTTATTTATTTTTTTAAGGAAGTTTTTGATTTAGCCCTAAAATAACATAATGTTGTTTCATAATTCATTCGTCTTGCATCGCCACAAATAACCTTACCTTTTTAATTTTACTAAAAGTTGCAGTATGAAACTTGAAAGAATCAAATATCAAGTTTCCAAATGCTCCATGATTTGTTTGGGTTCTATAAAATTTCATTACTGACGATTCAAACTTTTAACGAGCAGCTTACATTTACGTTTTTGTTTTAATAATCTTTCAGATGGTAATTACCCGCCATAACGCAGACACTCCTCCCTAAACACCTTGAACTTTGCACTGTTAAACATAAAATGGCTTTTGGTTTTTATTACAATGGCACCAGCTTTTTCAATTTCCTGTTCAAAATTACAGCTGACAGTAATAAATATGGACAAAAGAAAGAACTCATATAAATTCAATTTTTTTAATTTTAAGTATACCCTAGTTTCATTCCGATTCGAAACGGATTTTAAAACTAAATCATGCCATTCGCTTACCTACAACTTATTCGACAGAAAGATCGAGAAAGCTTCTATTGAGGAAGTTGAATGTCGAGAGGTCAGACGAGGCAGCCATCAAAAAAGTAGGTCAAAAAGTAGCCTCTCTTTTCTGGGACAACTGCTTTTTCGTAGATCCGTTTGAAAATGTAAGGCATTTTTTTAGACGCCTAAATTTGAGGAATCAGAAATACGTATTACTCATCAAAACAGGTTCGACAGTATTTTATTGAGTTCGCACTGTAAATTCCCTTCACTGTTCTGCGTCCTAGTTAAAAAGTTCTATAAAATAAATCGTAAATTTCACTTTTTAAAATATAATTCTTAAAAGAGCAATGATAACAAATTTTGAAATCTTGTTATTTTCTTATCGTTAAGATTTCTGTTGAAACTAGAAGCCAATTAAACTTAGCAAAAACATATTTCCTTAAGTTTCTTATCTTGCAAGTTTATTTTTACGTAATTCATTTTTGGTTATTTAAATTTTAACATAAAAAAGAGCTTTTCATCCGTTTTATTATCTTATAAATATTACCGAAATCTGCCTTTTAATTGTAACTTAATTTTTTTTTGTACACTGTTACAGATGTAAACAATGCGCATAAACATTAGAGATAATATTTTCTCTTTTATTTCTTTTGGACAATTGTTTGTTTCTATCAAAAATGAAAAATATCGTTGGAAAATAAAGGTCCTAAAAAAGTTTTCGGAAACTCCTAGGTAAATATATTTGTTCAGTTCTCAGGGTTTCAAAAGGTAATGAGCTTTTTGAAGATTTGTTTCGTAATCGTAGAATACCTGAAGCAGTAGTAATTCTAACCCCTTCCGGTAAGATTTAATAATGAAATAATCATTTAATTTTTATTTAAAAAAATTGTTTCATTTTATAATTTTTACATATTATTAATTAAATTATTGATATGGAAGTAATTGCATAGTATTGATATGGAAGTAATTGCAATTCGTAAGTTCATATTCTTCAAAACCGTCTAACGATATCAGATTAGCACCTAGTTTTCGCAAAATCAGAGCGTATAAACTAGCATTTCCGTAACTTACTTTATTTCAGGCGCGTTATCTATTTCCTTCCAAATCCATTATTCTGATGATGTGTCTACGACTTCAAAGCATTCACTAGAATCACTTACTAGTCGCTCTAGCTCGTTTTAGTCTTCTTGGTACTATTTAACTATCATTAACTTCATTATCAGTATCACGTAAATGTATGAGTATTTCTTCTGATTTTGCAGAATCCCTCCAATCACTTTGATCTTCATAGTCTTTTCTACTCTTATTCATTACGGTGTTTATTTCACAACACATTTTTCCTTTAGTAAAAATATATATTGATACCACCGATGTTCGCATTGAATATGATAAGAATTAAATTCCGACTAACAGCAATTTGGCTGTGACTTGTACCACGAAATTCTGACGATAAACAATACGTGATAGTGATCTACGACATCAGTATATGTAATGAAAATACTGCCGTATTCAGTGCATTAGAAATTTTATGCCAAACTTATTTTCATATTCGACAGTAACTTTAGTTCTATGACGAGTATAACTCGCCATTGTGTTATGTGGCATGAAAAGCCAATGACGAGTTATATTCGTCATTTTACCGGAAGGGGCTAAAGATGATTCAGATAAAATGGTTTATTTTTTAAAGAATCGTTGGAAAAATTCAGTAGAAAATGCCCCGAACCGGATTACAAATCATAATCACAATCAATCAATTTAGCAACATTTGATATTTTGAAGTGAAAGTAGCTTTTCGAAATGACGAGTTTTCTAGATTGAATCATGCATCAAGTGAATAAATCTCCAAATTAATCGGTAGAGTCCTCGTTTTAGAGAACTTGCTCACGGAGTCGAATAAATTATTTAAGATTTGCCCGCTTTATTACTTATTCATGATCTCCCACTATCATTCCTTTCAGAACAGTAGAATTGTAATCGCTAACAGCAAACACATTTTCATTACAAACCAGATCCCTTTTCCATTAGGAGACAACTAATTGAACATCTGCACTGTTTCTTCAAATCTGGGACATCTGCTCAATTTAGAAGTGTAGTAAAAATTGGAAACTTAAAATAAATTTTTAATTAAAAAAAATTAACCTACTTAATATCTTTCTTAATACGCGCGTACTACTTATAAGGAAACTTCGAAAAAACAGGGACATAAAATTAAATTTCAGAATGCAACTGGGAAAAACTTTTGAAATTCAGGACTCTTCTGGCTAATCTGCGACTTCTGATAGCTTCAGTGAAAACGATCTCCGAATAGATATTAAAAATATTTTCTATCTGGATTCGTTTTCAAAGATTTTAAATTATCTAAATATTCACGACATTTCCTTACATAAACAAAATTTAGATAGTTTAGTCTTAGTAAAATGAACCTAGTTTCACTACTGAGTGTGTAGTTAATATTTTATATGCAAGATTTAATGAGTCATAAAGCCCCATAAAAGATTTCATTTGTAGTAAATATTGAAATATGATAAGATATGAGCGATAAGAATATGCAATCAGATATTTAATGTTAAAAATTAAATATCTGATGGTTTATTCTTAGGGATAGTCAAGAATAGCAGTAGGTGCGGTGCAATGGATTGTTTCTGAAAATGCATCCAAATTCTCTTTGTTTTCAATTTGTTCTTCAGAATGTTCTTCTTGTAATTTCTCTGTAGTAAAGTGATCTTCAAATAAAGATCTAAAATAACTTTTATTCCTATTCGCTGTTCCTTATTCAATTAATAATATTAGTTCACACTCTCCCTATGTATATTTATATATCGTGTTCAAATTTTCAATCGTTAATAAAATACTTTTTATTCATTCACTCAAATTCAAATACATTTTTTAAAACTTGTAGTGGATGGCACTTGATGTTAATACAGTTTTTTCAAATATCAATTCATTAATTAAATTTAATTAATTTATAATACTTTAAATAGAGTTTTAGCAGTTTGCAATGACAATTGAAATCAACAGGCAGTAGCTCAATCGGTAAAATGCAAGGATGTCAATATTTTTCACGCGAAGGTGAAGAATGCGAGTTCAATTCTTGCGAAAATCAATAATTTTTTGATAATTAATAATTTTCTTGATAATTAATAATTTTCTTGATAATTAATAATTTTCTTGATAGTTATTTAATAAAAAGTAACTAAAATAAAAATTTTCTTTATTGACCTAAGTAGGAATTGAATTAAAAAATGTTTTTTATATTACTTGTTTTATATAATGATATTAAGATGTCTGTTAAAAGCAATGGCTTAGAAAACAATATTGTCGTTTATATAAGATTCTGGTTATACGATTTGATTTAAACTGCTGGATTGATTTCTCTTGTATTTTGTATTATTTTCAGTTTCTTTAGTACCTACTACTTCCTAAGCTCATAATTCATTTTTAATTCTGAATTAATATTTCCTTGTTAACATTAAGCTGTTGTTTTCTGAATTTGGTGTCTTTCGGTCTGTATTATGTTTACTGGTGACCGAGGTGGTCGGGCAGTATGGTCTCAGCTTGGGGGCTCAAGATGCACCATATATATGAACTTGGTGCATTTTAAATCTGAATCGAGGGTCAAATGCTCTCTCTTTGTGATCCGATATTACTCATGATTGCTGAAACATTTCATGACTGTTAAAATTGACAACTGATCATTCAAGCATTCCCTTCAATCACTGGAATAATAGTTTTGTGATAAATATCTTTTTAAAAGTGAATCAATACAAGTAGGGAGAATCAATACAAGTAGAACTGACTCAACATTTAGCCATCTAAATTATATTTGTATATCGGGTTGGTCCGAAATGAAGCAGGAAGTTTCGAGAATGATTGACTTTGTATGGAATAAAAAATGAATAAATAAACTTATTTTTTCTTTAATCCTGGAGTTTCTGGGCTAGCTTATGCTGTTAAGATTTCATTTGTACCCAGATGTAATAGTAATTCAAAATTACAAGAACAGCCCTCAACAGCTCTCATATAGTCCACAAAAAGACGATAATAAAAGTCTTTTAATCTCTTGTTTATTAAACTATGTAAATAACAAAAATATTCTCACTTGTATCTGAGACGTTTAAATTTCTTCCAAGAGTTATTTTGTAAAAACCTAAGCTTTCGGCACATTTTTATTTATAAGTTTCCCAGCTTGACTCATAAACTATTTATGATTGTCGATTGAAAAGTATGAAAAATAACAGAAACAGTAAATACAATAGTAAGTATAATGACAAAATTCCACACAAATAACATGGCGTATATTTATTAATATTTAATCATATACAACGAAAATGTGAAACAGGAAAATACTAAGTTTTTGAATTGTAAGTATAGTATATACCCGTAGCAAAATACAAATAATATAAAGAAAGTGTCAAAATTTTATTTACAATTTGATAGGATTAAAAATAAAATTTTAAATTCTTTTAATATTCTTTTTTTTAATTTCATTTTCCACTAAAAAGATACCTCAAATGCAATGAACTGTTAAAACTAAATTTCCTAACCGAAACCTTAGATTCTAAACAAATCAAATTATTCCAAAACTAGATAAAGGCCAACTACGAATTTTTTTAATAGATTGTTTAGAATAGCCTGCCTGTATTTCAGAGATAAACTAGCGTAATTTAAATTTTTGCTGATTTTAATGTCTATTTTTTTATCACATTTACATAATCCCGACAGCATTTTCCCTGGGAAAAAAAAAACACTTTCAAAAAGTAAAGAGCAGAAAGTGATATATTGCGCTCTGAAACATTTTACCCCTTACAGGAAAATAAATTGTTAAAATTGTTTGTTATGTTACTTTGCTTCTGACGAATAGATATGTAACGTAGATAGCGACAGCAGCTTTTCTTTGTGTGAAAGCCTGTTTGGGTTCTTTTATCTTCACACTTGATGCACACACTCTGTAAGCTCCATGATAGACATCGAAGAACCGATTGAAAAGCACACAATGAGTGTTCAACCAACTAAAATGATACGATGCTAGTAGCTTACAAATCTTTAATCAAGATAGTAATCGATACTGCTTATCATGAAGCCGTGGAAAGAATTATTAGGCCTTTATTGCCTTGAGTATTGTAACCAATTAAAAGAAAAGCGCCTGCAAAACTTGCAGCCTGATTACAGTTCCCAAAAGTACAAACTTTGAAGGAGAGAGTATTTAATATAAATATAATGAAAAACACTTCTAGTAATTGCAGTTGCATTCAGTAATTGGATTTTCTAATTACACGTTTAAAAATGTGCGAAATTATGCCTTTGATACAAAGTGTTAAACTTTTCTTTGAAATAATATAATTGTGATTCCATTTAGAGTAAAATGCCAGATCCTTCTCTTGTAAGAAAATTATGTAGCATCGGAAATTGAATGAATCCCAGTAATAGGGAAATAAAACATACTTTGTGAAAAATAACCCTCCGCAGACACAATAGCGGGACATAAATAGTTGCAATTGCAATATCTGATATGAAGTGTCTTCTTTATTTCACAGTTTGAAATATTTAATTTCAAATTGTATGATACTTAATAGAATTATTAGAATATCTAATAGAATTAGAATAGAATTCACTTAATAAGAACTTTTCTTTTGCTAAATTTAAGCTTTTTTAAAAGTTTAAATCATCGAATTTAAAAGTCTTAAAATTAACTTCTGCTTATTAGAATAAGAGCAAATCAACAATGGTGTCTCTTAAGGAACAAAAATAAATAAAAAAAATAAATAAAAATAAAATTAAAAAAACTTTTCAGTTTACAAAGTTTTTGCAAAAGATGTTTTCATAAAAAATGAAGTAAGCTGTAACTGAAGAACAAAGAGAGTTCGATTCTCTTTAGTCTCTTACATTCAGTGCTCTGTTAAATAAATTTAAGATACAGCAATACTCATGCTATTCCAGTTTTTGTTTAGTTATATCAACGTACCGTTTTAAAACAACGCTAGGGCTATTTCGGGACGCACCTTGCAATTTTGAACCACGGTCAGATGACGAGGACAACACTTGAGCTGGCACCCCCTTCTCCACATCACGCCGCACCCGCGGGAGGGCGTTTAATGTGCACCAGGCTCGTCGCTTTAGAGTGCAATTAGTTAACACCAATGCAAAATTAAAACATAGGAAAAATAATTTAAAAAAATAAACTTGAAGGATTTCCAAAACCCGATGAAATCCTTCATGAAATAGAAAAAGTTGTCAATCTCATCAGAGAATTGCATTTGGTAGTTGCTAGTAGTTTTGTCAATGAACTATCGGACTCATATAGCAAAGATCTAATAATCGATGAGCTTACAGAGATGCACGAACAAAGAGAGTCACCACAATAGCCGACCCGCAGATACATTTCACCAGAAAAGCAAATAGAAATACAAGTCAGTCAGAAGTTCTGGGACTTGAGAAATGGTTACTCATTTTGGAGACATAAAATTTAAAGAGGAACTTATATAGTTGCAAATTAATGAATAAATAAATACTAGTTCTCCATGAAAATTTTTTACTTGAGCCAGACATTTAATTAGGTGTTATTAAATCCTTAGAATCGAAATAACTTTCTTTTGTTTGACTATGTGTTTTTTGAAATCACTTTATGTGAAAATTATATTTTTTATTGTTTATTCTTTTCCCAAACAGGTGTCTTCCTATGCCTTTCTTCAAACTAATTCTAATGTATTTGTATGTAAAGCTAGATCCTATACTTACACACGAATTCGGCTAGAGAACTATCCGTTGGCTCTACTTGTCGCATAACTTGAATGTAATTATGCATTTAACAATTTTTCTATTTTCGGAAGAACTAGTTCATGACAAAAATAATAAAGAACTGAATTAAATAGTGCATATTAATCCAAATGCATATCACTCCCATGTATTCGTGAAATGGTAAAATAAGGATAATAAAATGTTAAAAAAAGTGAGAACAAAAAACTAATAATGGAGATAGAATTGATTGGCTCAACTTCAGAATAATCAAAATCATACTCTCTGTCCTTTTAGTGTTTCATTATTTCTGTTACACAATTTTCTGACTCGTAGATTGTTATCTTTTTCTTCAATAAAACACATATAACTATTAAAAGAAAAATAATTTGTGGCATATATATTTCTTTTTCAGGAGACGAAGAACCCATCTGGTGGGAACAAGAAATCAACATTCAGAGATTGCTGTCCACCTCCATCACAGTTTGGTTTCATATCATCCAACCTCTCATCTTTTCCTTTCACCGAGAACATTTTGTAGACTTTGGAACTCACTTGTTACTCACCATCTGTGTCTTTATACCTTGGACTCCCGTGGAGAAAGATTATAACCCACTTCAAAGCTGGGTGTAGGTCTCATCGGTTTTTTTTGTGTGTTTTTTAAATTCTTCGTAAAAAAATGATTGGTGAAATAAATGGTTTTTGTTTTTTTCCCCCAGTTGAATGTGTCCTTTATGCTTTTTCAAGAAACAATACTAACTCTGAAATCGAGACGTCACTCATGTGCCTTTTGAATGAAAACTTGGAATCAGTTTGATTCTTGCTCGAAGAGTAGTTAATTCTGAAATGTTCATTTACTTTAGGAATCCAGAAGTCAATAGAAGTGCATTTTTATTCTTTAAACTACTTTGCATAAGAATTTTATTCAAATTTGTTCTTAAAGAGGTGAAATCAATAAGTATCAGTCATTTACATAGCGAAAATGAGCAAGCTCTTATCAAATGTTAGATTTTCAAATCCTTCTTTGTCTTTTTAATTGCTTCACACAGTTTGTCAATAAAAAGTTTGTTGACGTTTCATAGAATACTGAACATTTTCCTGTGGTTCGGCTTGACTCGCTGAATTTAGAAATTGCTTAATTAACTGAAAACTTTATACTCTGCGCGCATGGTGCAGTAATTTTATTCAATGGTATGTTTATTCAATTAACAGAAATAAAGGGATGTCTTCAAGGGATTCGATCATGTATGGTGGGAGGGATTATTTACTCTAGGCGAATGCAATAAAAATATTCAAAAACAGAATATCCTTTAGTTTTTTTTCAGTTATAGAGGACTTTTAAAGCATGGATATTCAAGGGCACTGACTAACGAAAATGCCTTCATGCGTATACAAAACACTTGATTTCTAAATTCACTTATTCGCTCTTCTGTTAATAAATTTCTTTTATTTCTCATCTTTTGCCTCAACTGATTACAATACCTATTATTTCAAAAAAATATATAATAATTGAATCTTAATTCATTCAAATTCTACTGCTGATTAGCAGTAAAGAAATAGAATTCCGAATACAGAATATTGTCTTGTTTCAATCACGAATCTAAAATAGAAAGCAAAATTCTATTCTATTCTAGCACAATACACACACACATACACATTCTATATTAATGTTGATCCACTTGAAAATGTATTCCTGATGCAGACGATGTAACTGAATTCCTTTTCAGGGTAATTGTTTTTACAAAGTTTGGTAAAGATTCTGAAGAAGCCGAAGACTTTAAAAATTGAAAGAAGATTGCATATTTTGAAAATAACCGAAAAAAAAAAGAAATGCAATGGGCAAGCTATGCAACTTTTATTTATTTTTCTGCAGCTGCCATTCGCATCACAGGAAAACAGAGCAAAACTTTCATTACTCTCTAAAAACAATTTAATAGGATTTACGGAAAATGAAAAAACATAACAATTTTAAAAATAATCATCAAAACAAATAAAAAATGAATAGCCGTAAACGAATAAAAATGAATAGTCGTAAAAACATACCAAGCAAAACTTTCACTGCTGGAATAATCATTTTAAAACAAACAAATATTAAAATACTGGTGTAAATAAATGCTAAAATATCAGAGGTTTTCTCCTCTCGACTCTTTCGAACACAGTTTTAGGTTTAGCTTCATCAAATAGTTATGAGAATCAAATATAAATTTTGAAGCAGCACCTCTTTGACCAATTTGGCTCAAAATTTCATACAAATTTGCTGTTGTGATAAGAAAAATATCGGGAATGTTTCATATAAAAAATATATATTCTAAAATAGGTATGGTTTTCAAGCTTTTATCGAGCAATTTTACGATTTATATAAACATCCAGCAACAGTCAGGGATGATTCCCTTTTATCATCTGAAGATAAATTAGTTTTCAATGAGATAAAAATTTTAATTTTGTCGCTTTTCCAAAATATCTAATCTAACTGAGTGAAAAAAAAAATAAACATTAAAATTTGTTTGCTGAAAGCAAATTTATGACAAAAATATCTGGAATATTTCACAAAGCTTTTAAACAAAAAAACTTCTGAACTTTTTATTTGCTTTTCAGAAGCAAGTGTTTTTGAGTGGTATAAAATGCTTAAAGAAGGCAAATATTCTATCATAGATGAATCATGCTGTGGAAGATCATCTACTTCTTTTTATCATCAACTTGCCTTTCAGATGAGAGAATTGGAGCTTAGTGATATTTCTTTGACAATCATAGTATTATTAAACAAGGAAAGCTTCATAAACAGCAAAAATTGTGGACGAACAACTCATGGGCATTGCAGAATGATAACGCATCTATTCACATGCCATTATTATTCATAAATTTTAGAAAAAAATCATCAAATATGATTCCAGAAGCTCAATATTCATCTGATATTGCACCATTTGTATTTTTCTTTTCAGACGAATGAAACTGCGTCTTCGTGGTCACAGATCTGGATGCATTAATTAGATAAACGATAATTTTTTTTCTAAAGAGGTTTCACAGAAACGACTTTAAGGGTCATTTGATGATTGAGAAAAACGCTACAGAAGTGCATTGCAGTTGATAAAAATTATTTGAAGGAGATGAAATAAATTTTGACCAATAAACTAATGCTTTTTGTTTTATGTCTCCAATCTGGGTATTTTTTTATCACAAAAGCACAAGTTTTTATATAAACACAAACCAAATTTCACTTATTTAGTTCGTATAGTTTTGAGTTATCGAATTCATATATACACGATAGACCAACGTTTCTCGCTTATAGATTAGGTCCCTTCAGATGTACAATTTTTGTATAAAGACAAAATTCTAAATTCCATACATCTATTCGTTGCATTTTTGAAATTTCCTTTCACGCATATGTAGTTGGGTAGACAGTTATAGTTACAAGATGATTATTTTTTGGGGGAGGGATTTAAAAAGTAGAGGTTTCTCAAAATCTAGAAATAGAATTTTTGATTTTCATTTCACTTAATCGATCATAATACTTTCTCTCTGGTTGCTTCGTATCCTCTGGATACTTAAAAAATATTAACAATTGTGAAAAAAAAATGTTATATTTTAATTCGACTGCTTTAGAAGAAATTCCAAATATTTTAGAAGAAGTCAGAAAAAAAAAATTATAAATATAAGTTTAAATATTTCCCACCTTTGGCCTTCTCGTTCCTCTATACTATTAGTTATAAGTTTCATTGTTTTATTGAGCATGACTTTTTTGTTTGGTCCATGTGAGTTAGGTTAAGATTGATGCTATCAAAATCATATATTATCAGAATGATTCGACCTCTTCTCCTCCAAACCCAATTTATTCGATTTCAATTGAAATCTAGAGTTATTTATCATTATAAACTGCTGTCGTTAATATAAGGATTTCTTAAAAATTTCTAAAAATAAGTAGAATTTATATCAAAATAGGCTATAAAAACATCAAATTATTAAAAGCTTAAAAAAACGATAAAAAATCAGATTTTTTAAAAGTATCTAAAACTAGGCTAAAATGAGTTTTAAATTCTATTTTTAAATCAATCAAGAGAAAACAAAAGTTTCATAGGTAAAAAAGCGAAAAAAATATTCAATTTATAATATAATTAAAGCTTGAATTTAGCTGTAACAACATAAAGCATAGCAATAATTAGATTTTTCTAAAAAAAATTCTAAAAACTTCATAGTTTCGAAAAAAATTCTTATAGAAATCTAACTAGTTTTATTGAAAAGTAAACTTCAGAATTTGAATTTGTGTAAAAGTAGATTTTCTGAAGCAATGTGTTCGGGCATTATTGTTGACAGAAATCATCAAATCCTAAATAAATAAATAATTAAAGGACGTGTTAAAATTTTTCCAAAAAATTGTTTCATGTCACTGCAATTTTAGAAATGTAAGCGCAAAATCCCTCGAAAACTAAGACAAACTTAGTAAAAAAAGGCTATTCAATAAATCCAAAAAGTAGTACACCAACTAAAGAGCAGGCAACACAGACAAAAACAAACACGCAAAAAATCCGCTGTTTAAAAGAAATTAATCAGCTAGATTCGTCTGTTAAAAATTCAATAGATGGCGTTGCTGTTTCTGAATGAAACCCAGCTACCAGCCTTCGCAATTGAATCGACAGCTGATTGAAATGATTTAAAAAATGATTAAAATTTGAAAAACAAAAATAATTTTCAGAAATTTGCTTCCTTAATCTCTTCCTAACTCTTAGAGGGTAAATTACGTAACTTGAGACAAATATTTTTTTAAAGAGTTTTTTTTTTTCCCTCTGAAATTTAACATATAAAATTTGGTAACTCGGAACTACAACAAGCATTCCTTAAATAATATTGCAAGTTGTTTCAAATATTCCTTTCAGTTTGGGATATAAAAGCTTTAATATGATAAATTTTGGTTTTACAAAATTTTATTCCGATTTCTGAATATAAAAAAATATATATATTCATTATTGATTAAAAAAAACATTTTCAGGCTCTATTAATGTGAAACAAAATTGGATGCGTTTTTTACCTTATCATGCCCTTTCATCATACATTATCATGTTACCTTTTTGTTATCTTATCATCTTTGCTTCGAATAATTCATTTTGCTATGAAATAACACTATGCATATATAAATTGTATGATAAATTTTGGTATTTTTAATATTCTTGCTGATTTAAAAATACGTTGGAACAAAGTTATGTGGAACGAGTTGAAGAAGGTAAAATACTTCGCATAAAGTGAAATTCCATTAGATTACCAATTAGTAAAATTCACGACAAAGCCGATTTTAGAGTATGCTCGTAACATTATTTCTGAAGAACTTTCCGTTCTTCATATATCGGGACTATTATATCAAAATATCGTAAATAAAAAATCATACAAAACAAAACTTACAACATATAGATGTAACATATGTAATAGCTGAAACCACTAGCATATACGGCAATACGTGACAGCATTCTACAATCATATATCACGTGCAAGTATTGAAGAGCAGGTAAAACAAACGTATGCAAATGTTTGCATCAATAAAATGTTTTCGGAGATTTTACATATGATATTTTGATTAACTTCCGGGTATATAAATTTCTAAGTCAGTAAGAGAGAATACACATAGATATTTGTTTTAATTTGATTAATCGTAAAATTATATTAAATATAAAATGCCTGACACAAAATTATCATTTTTTTTCCTCCTGAGAAGTATGAAGAATGTATAAATTATACAAATATGCATGTGTTGAATGCAAAAGGTTAAAGCAATTAAGGATTAAATCTTCAGTTTCTTGATCAACTCAAATTCCAATGATACGTGAAGGTAGAGTGCTCAAACGATATTTTTTTCGACTAAACAGTAATCAAGTACTCAGTTTTTTTGATCGATTCGACAATAAGATCAACTAGCTGAGCTTTAAGAATTGGAGCGTAAACTGTTTTCGGAGTTATTGGCATTTATCACTTCATTTATTTCCAAATACACATTCGAGTTTTTTTTTAAAGTTTAAATAGTTTAAAATGTTTATTTCTTTTCTGTCATTTTTAATGATATGCATTTTTAGATAAAAAGAAGAAGGTAAGCTTTTCTAATAACAGCACGTTTTAGTAGCATTACTCTATAAATTTTTTAAAAGGAATTTTATGTGAAGTGAAACAAGTGAAAAAAATGGCTTGTACAATTAAGAATATAAATATGATTTCTCATTTTTAAAAAAAATCGATATCGTTATAATTTTATTTGCCTGTAAACATATGTCGAAATGCGTAAGTTTGAATGCTCTGAAAACAATTTTAAAAATTTAGAATGTATACATTTGTTAATATGTATATTAATTATTAATTCTACCACTTAAAATATGTCAAGTTTTCTATTATAAAAATCTCATTTGTGATTATTTTATATGCGTGATATTTTTTATTGAGAAAACTGTAGCAGGGACGTGCCACTTAGCGTTGGAACTCTTCATTTTCATGAAATAGAATTTGCAGTAGCGGTTTCAGTGGTTTAGATACAGTGTTTTAGATTTTTTTTGACAAAGAGCATAAAAAAGCAACAAAGCATTTTAAGAAAATTCTACAGTCTATACAGTCAAATATAGTCTGAATTTGTATAATGAACTGAATCTAAAGCAACCAAATTTTACAAGGTTATTTCCCAACAAGATATTATTCATACAAAAGTTGAAAACTATTCATGGAAAGTTTAAGAGTACTTCTGAGAGAAGTGTTGTCTCAAAATTCATATTCATGCGAAAGTCATTCCGATTTCCATTTGTATCGATCCACGCAGAGTATTTTTTTTCTTTTCTTTTTGAGAACAGTTTAGTTTATATAAAGATATCAAAAAAATTGATTGATGAGATGATCTTTTTCAAACAACCATGTGTTTCCCTTCTCATAATTCATTTGTTGCATTAAAGATGAGCTTACATTATAGCTTAAGACAGAAAAAGATTTTCAATGAATTTTTAATAAATTCGTGAAACGAAGGAAATTTCTGCTATTCGAAGGAAATTTCTGTTATTCGCTTGAAAATAGATAATATCATATTAATGATTCCAATAGTTGGAAAACTAAAATAATTTTTAATTGTAATTTCTATATATAACCGATTTCAATTAAAATTCTGTTAGTTTTTTAAGTTTAATTAAATTTTAAAATAATAATTTTGTTTGGAAATTAGATCATTTATTTTTCTTTTCAACTTTAGGATAATATTGAAGAATTACACTCTCATATTTAATTTCTATTTATTTTGAAAATATTAACATTTCAATAATATAAGAATTGAAGGTATTTATAAAATGGAATAATAATTGATTTATTTGATAAATTTTCGTTTTAAATCTACATGGCTATTGTAATATAAATTCTTATATGTAATGGATATACGGTCTTTCTGTTTTTGTATCATTAAAACTTTATACTAACTCTTTATTTTCATAAAGTGACAAATATAAATCTTATAATATTTTAAATTAATGATTTCAAAATATGTGTCGAGACTCCAAATGGTTTATGTTGAAAAAAATTAGAGGATCGTCCAAATTTTAAGTGATTTGCCAGATTCATAAATAGATACAATTAATAAATTCATAAAAATTGATATTTAAGGAAACCCTTTTAATTCTATTCATTTATTTTTAAATATGTTAATTTCCTTTCTAGGAATTAATATCCTTTAGCTGCATAAATACAAAGAATAAAGTATTTAAAAATTAATCCTGATTGATGTTATAGATAATAGATGGCAGCACCAACAATAAATAATTTTTTAAAGGCATATTTAAAAAGATATTTTTATATCCCTAAACTCATATGGAATCATTGCCTTAATATTGATAATTCTTAGCAGGCGTGATTTTTATTTTTAATGAATAGTAGATGAAATTATTTATTGCACAAAACTTCGACTTTTGCAAGTGTCTGTTATGCAAATTAGATTGCGATTCTCCTTTTTCAAAGAATTTAGAAGCCTATTAGGTGATGTAGTAACGATTGAAATAGTCTTATCTTCATCATGAATGAATAAATCAACGAAAAGAAAATGAGAATATTATATAGCAAACGGATTGATTCAGATCAATTTTATCCGAACTTGATTTAACATAAAAATATCTTTGATTTCTTGCGAAGCTCTCAAATCAATTTATCATTAAACGATTTCTTAACAGTATGAACTAATTCCATAGACAAAATAGTACATAGTTAAAAGTATGGGATCGATATAGATTTACTGGGAAAATAGTTGCGAATATATTTTCAAAGATTAACTCTTTGGATGTCGATTCTCCTTTATGGAGAAGAGAGTAAAAGATATACATTTTATATATAAGTTAATTTATTTTAGTGAAAAAATGGCAAATTTCAAGGTTCGAAAAAGAACATTGTGGTATTTTTCAAAGTAGATAAAGGCCTCAGTAATTGCTATCGTTTGCACTGCTTGGTGATTTCTTTATTAACTTAATGCTCACAATGAACACAACACCTTTTCGTGAAAATGAAATTTCTATTATAAGATTTGGAATTAAATAAATAAATAAGTGTTCTCAATCAAAATGAAATCTTAAGGTGGGGAGAATAAAGCAAAAGAAAGAGGCGTGCCATTTTACTATAATACAGTAAGGAATGAGTGAAGTACGCTTGTGTTAGTTTATGAATAACCTCTAAAAGTAAATAATTATTATTCTCGCACTTTAATAGATATTTTATGTTCTTTTCTTTATTTTGTTTTCACTAAACAGTCATATATGGAATTAATGTACATAAGATAAATGAATACGAAATAAAAGATTTGAAATATATTTCAGAAAGTCGAAACCATAATGGAAGTTGGAACCAAATATATAAATTCATAAATTAAATAGTAAAATAGCTTTAGAGCTCATAAGGCTTTCTAAATAGGTGAGGTGTGCTGTTTTTTCATCAAAACCTATAAATATTTAAGTGATTTCAAATGTGAAATTTTTTCAAGGTAAACGCAACTATGTTACGCATAATAATTAAGGAATACGAAATCAACAACACTAGTTTCACCTTCGATTCATTTCTTTTTTTATTATTAATAGTAGTTGTTGAGTCACGGGGGGAAAATATCGAGTAATCGCAATAAAAGAGGGAGGTTGAATTCGTTAGTTTCTTGTCACGCTTGAACGAAATCAGAATACCGTCGCCTCAGCAAGGTCGTTGGTTAGCAGAGGCATTTGAAGAGTTGTTTATGTCACGTTTCCGCCATATTACGAAAAAAAAAAAAAAAAAGCATTTTTTCTTTCAGATTCTGTGAGAAACATAATTGTATTTATATTATTTAAAAGAAAATTAGACTGTTTTGACGGTTAGTATGGCTTTAAATAATTTGAAATTTAGTTTGCAAGCATGCTCATTTCTTTGTCGGCTTGTTTTTGTTTGAATGGATTTCAATTTAGTTTATTTCAATATCCTCTTAATCCTTTAATTGCTTCGTTTTTTCTTTTATCTAATTAGACGTCATCTTCTGTTTCTGAAAAGTACTGTCCTATTGATTCAGCTAAGAATTCATAAAACACTTGATATGCTTGTGGATTACGTGCAATTTTTGTAATTCATTATAGGGTCTTTGAATAAATTAATTTTAACTTATAAGTTTTAAAAGTGATGATTCGATGCGCATAGAACACGCAGGAACGATAGTTAAGCGTTTAACCCTCTCATTCCAAACATCATTTGAATCCAGGTACCTCAGAATATTGAACCGTCAGAGTTTCTCTTTCGTATGCAAGGAAAATCCAGTACTCTTTCAAAAACCGCCATTTCAGGTCATATTTTTTACGGACTGAAGTACAAAAGAGTACCCCTCTTAGCTTAGGCTATTAAGCAAATATATAGCCGGACATCCTCTGAGAGTTCTCGGAAAATTTTCCTATTCTTCAGAATCATAAAGGTGAGCTATCTAACATACAAAGCAAGCATCTTGGGTTTTCAATGAATCATTCTCATCGAAAAGAGGAGAAAATTTCGCAATAATATCCAGGAGCCTTGGGCGCCCTCTTTCGTTTGCTGAATTGGCGATTTGGGTCTTTCAGTATTAGTGGATCTAAGTTAAATTATTGAAGTAATAACGTTGAAATATTCTGAGTTTATATGATAATTTTGCTAACAACAGAGTTTCGTAAATTATAGGTAATGATCTGAAATTGTTTAGCGAAAATGAGTTATTCGAATAATATCCGAATAATAATAATGAGTTATTGAGAAGTTATTCGAATAATAATAATGAGTTATTCGAAAGAATATTGACAAATCCTGCTTCCCTAAGATCTTTCATATAAAATAAATTAAAAGAAAAATTTATCTATCATTATAGTTATTAAGTAAAATTCTCTCACTCATTATCAATGAGTATTTTATTTAGCCATTTTACTTTTCTGTAAAATACATAATTATGAGTATGAAATCGTTTTCTCACCGAATGGTAGAGACAGATGGGAAACGTTCCAGAGACTCTAGTTTAAATTCTATAAATTGAACTGTGAATGGAAAAAAAAAAGAAATTTCACAAACAGTTAAGGCAAAATTAGATAAATATGAAGTTCATTTTCAAATGCAATCCTTACTCGTTTCTAGAAAAATTAATTATTAGCCACATTTACTCTACTTGGCAAGAAACATGGGAATTGTCGATATAAAAAATAGCATTCTCGAAGACTTATAATTTTTCTTATAAGCGAGAAGATGTGAAATTTGCTGGCCTTCATGTAGGGCAGGGGTGGAGAACCTTTATGGATCAACGGGCCATTTTTTCTAAAGAAATGTTCAATGAGGCATAGACGTGCAGTCAAATAATTTTGACTTGTGATTATGGGGAAAATAAAATTAAATACTAACAACTCAAAACTCTTTCTTTACTACGAAAAAATACATTTTGCATTGCATAATAGTAAATATTTTAGTTATGTGTAATTCAAATTAAAATAACATTAATGAGACTTCTGTTGTTGCAGATTAGTTGACAAATATCTTATATTAGGATTGTAAGGTGTTACTTTTAGCAGAATGCATGCTGAATTGGGAGTCATCTGCCAAACGGTTTCTAAGCGAGTCTTTAATGTTATTCATCTCTGTAAATAATGACTCGCAGGCATAAGTAGATGAAAATATGGTTAAAATAGAATGAGCCAGCTTCTTCAAACAGTTAAATGTGTCTGGAATCCAATTCCATGCTTCCAAAATTTTGTTACTGTCATTTTTACTTATATTGCTTGTTAATCTTTCTGTTTCAATCTATTCCAACTTTTCTCCTAGTTCAATAAACTTTTAAATCCATATTGAACTAGATTGGGAATGAATCAGTTGCATTTCAAATTCTTCAATTTCCAACCAATCGAATAGGTACACATTCAGTTTATCAAATGAAATCATATCGGGGTACATAATAAACTTCCAATAATTCTTTGAACTGAGAAAATCTTGCTGAAAATTCCTTAATTGAAGAATCAATTACGTGAATAAATTCTTCAATAACTTTTTCTTCGTCTGGTTTCTCATATACCTCTAAATTTGATATATAATATTGATATTTTTTTCAAGTTTTGGAAGTGATATTTTCGATATTTTTTTTCAAGTTTGTAGTTTCTTGTAATAATTACGTTTCTGAAAATACGAAGTGTAGCGACAAAAGTACGAATGAGAGCCATCATGGTGACATTTTTTTTTATTTGTGCCTTGAAGTTCTACGTTCAATTCATTGAAATGTTGGCATATGTCTGTAAAAAACACCAGTTTTAAAGGCCACATAATATTTAACAACTGTAGGTATTGTTCAATTTCTCCCTCATTTTGCAGAAACAGCCTGATTTCTTTCAAGCAGTCAACAAACCTTTGAAGTATGTTCCCGCGGCTCAATCAGCGAATATTATTATTCATTAGTAAGCTATTATACACCCAGTTGACCTCATCCGACAAAGCATCAAGTTTTCGTTTATTTAAAGCCTACGACGATATGAGGTTGACTATTTTTGTGACTAACTCCATTACATTATCAAAAGATGTTAAACCACTCTTAGCACACAAGGCTTGTTTGTGAATAATATAGTGAAATTCCAGAATTGAATGTCCTACGTCTGTTTGAAATAAACTAATGAAACCTTTTTTTTTTTTTGCCCACCATATTTGGAGCACCATCATTTGTAACTGAAACAGTTCTTTTCAAATCAATTTCTTTCTCGGCATGCGATTTTTTAACATCCTTACAAACATCTGTGCCCTTTGCAAATCGATATAAGCGATTGTTATTGCAATTAATTCTTCCTTAATGACCTTTCCTACAAAATATCGAACAAAAATAGCTAAACATGCAGATTTAGTGACGTCAGTACTTTCGTCAAGACATAGCGATATAAAAGGAACGGAGTTAATGTCATCTGTTACATTTCCGGCCGATATAAAAGGAACGGAGTTAATGTCATCTGTTACATGTCCGGCCAGTTTTAAGAATCTTTCTTTTTTGTGTTTCTTGATAGAGGAATATCTTTGATGATCTGAATTATCTTACCTTTATTATCAAAATCCTCCAAAAGTGAGGACGCGCATGGTAACCAGGCTTCCTTCAAAAACTCGACCTCTTGAGAAGGCTTACTATGCCGATCAATGACATTTGCAGGCAAGTAACTTGTCGCGCTCATATGACAATTTTTGCTAGCAAATTTAATCATAGACATCGATTGTTTATTTCTGTCTTTTATTGCACTTGCAGGGAATGGGAATACGATCGATCATTCGCGTTTCTTTGAATTACTTCATAATGAACTTTGATATTTTGAACTAAAAGGTAAACCGTTTTGATCGGTGCCGAAAATATTGTGTTGCGTGCTATCAATGGCACGCGTGCCACTGGTTCGCCATCCCTGATGTAGGGCATGCTCGCAGATGTCGCGCATGAAAATTTGGTTTTACTCTTCATCACATTTTAATCGTATTACCTTCATTCTATTCTCATCCTATTTGTTTAAAATTTACATTGACAAATACTATCGAGATATTTTCACTTTTTAATGGGTATTCCTTTTCTTATATATATTGAATCCTTTAAACAATGCTTTTACTTATTTTCTAAAATACAATAATTTTAAATGTTGACCAATGTGTATTTCCGACAGCAATACTCTGTTTCAGTAATTTCATACATTTAATTTAATAATTTCTCAACGTTTAATTAATCGTAAAAATTAATACTATACACGTGGTTCCACCTATTTGTGAATTTGGAAAGCAATGATTTCAATACCTCATTTTATTAATAATTAGACGCTGTATCCACGGCTTCACCAGCATTTATATGCTTTATATATGTAAGAAAAATAATGCGCATAATTTTAAGTGAACAGTTTTTAAATTCTTATATTCAATTCCTTACGATATTTTAAGGAACTCAACCTTAATTTAAATACTACCATTGCTCTCAAATTTTGAAAAAATTATTAAAATTACAAAAATCTTGGTATAGAAATGAAATTTATATCTGAGAAAAGCTAATATTTGGAATTTTTAAATGGCGCAAAAATATTTTTTGTATAATGATGTGTTCCAAAATTACGGAGGAAAAACACAGAATCCTTTTACCCCCTTTAGGGAGCGACAAAAAATTTTTAATAATACATTTAATTTTTCTGGGTGTTAAGGAATATGTATGTCAAGTGTTCGATTCTGTTAAGGTGTGCGGAATTGTATAAGGATAAAAAAAATAAGCGGGCATTCAGTTTTTTTATATATAGATAATGAGTTATAGATTGAAAAAACTAGAGAGTAGAAAGTAATTAAATTTAAAAACAGTTTTCTGGGGAATATCGAATTATTACGAGCTATGTTATTCAGTTTGCTAGTTAGGTGGCTTGGCATTTTAGTTTTAAAAAAATCACTCTTACTCTTTTATGAAACATACCATTGTTCTGAACCAGAAAAATATATTTATCATGATAACACTAAAACAAACATTTATCAGTAGATAATGATCGACACTTGCAGTGGAATGCCCAACTTTCCTGTTATATTTATCGGATATTTCTTTCGTTGTTGCGTTATTCTAAATTTTTCAAATGATAAAATAAAACTTTTGAGTAAATTATGGTGAACTCTGTGTGAGCGACAAACGCTGCAAATATTTAAAATAAATATGATTGGAGTTTCAGTGAAAAATATTACATGAATAACAACTTTAAAAATCTAATAAATTCCTTTATTTCAAAACTTATGAATAATACAGGATCTGGCACATCTTTTTATAAATAAAAAGAAAAGGCTAAAGTAAAACAGTTTTCATAATGAATATTCATACTTTTTAAAGTACAAAAATTCATTTTATTAAAAATTCAAAAGCAAGAGGAAGTAGTTATTTACATGGTATTAAACAAATATAAAAAGGAAAAAGATTTACAGCTTTAAAGGAAACATTCATTAATTCGTTGACTGTATTGAAACAAATTCATCACAATTTATAGTATTTTTTGTGTAAATAGCAAAATAAAATCTAATTTTAGATAAATCAAATACAAATTGAATGTAAAAATGAAGGTAATAAAACATTAAATCCGCAGTTAACACTTGAATTATATTCTTTGAATAAAATGTCATTAGTTGAATTTTTTTAGCTGATCTTTTTTTTTTCTGTGAATACTTGAGTACTCAGTGGATTTTATAAGAGCCAACGGATCTGGCAGTGTTGAGATTTGAGCAAAATAGAGAAAGGCACATATGGCATAGATATCACAATATTTTAAGCAAATAATGACAATCATAAAATAAATTTAGCAGAAAAATGAAATGACGCAATCACAAATAAAATTTGTCCACTCACTCATCACCGGTCCAATAACCCCCTTCCATTTCCCCACTGGAAATTATAAAGACTAGCATTTCCAGAGTTTCACTAAATTTATGATGCATGATTTCAAACAAAAAAAAATTGAATAGAAAAATAAACGCATTTACAAAAATAAATATAATCGTGTTCTTTAGAGACTACTTTTAAAGTAGTCTTTTAGAGATCAGCTTTAAAATACTTTTGATTTTTCTCAGATGAAATGAACAGCAAAGCAGCTGAACTCAATAAAGATGCTTAGCAAACTGATTGTCAATGTGTATTCTGGATAAACGGACTTAAAAAGCAGAATTTTTATCAAACAATTTGATGAAAATTTTAATTAAATTGAAATATATTTTACTGTAGATATTTGTCCCAACATCAAACTGGTAATATTTCTGTTTGAAAACATACATAACTAAGTAAATGGTGCATTTACTTGGCAGTAAGTAAATCTTGATTCCCATAAGCATAATTTCAAATTTGAGAACCTTTTTCTTCGTTGCCCTTAATAGTCGCCTATAAATAAATATATAAAATATTTAAAAGGCTAAAGAAAACAGAGAAAAAAGCTCTCTTTATATTAAATGGAACATTTGATTAAATTCATACATTATAAAAGGAATTTTGATAACAGAATTAGTCCTTTAGATGCAGTATAGAACATTCAATTAATCCAAGAAAATCTGGTATAAGATAGACAATTTTCGATTGATGACAAAGCAGTATTTAAGGAACAAATGTTTGAATGCTTCCTTCTAAAAGAATCTTCAGAATGCTCAGCATCTTAAACAACAGCGGCAGTGGTGTCGATCGGGAAGATATTCCCCAAATTTCTCCCTACATCAGATGAATGTTTGGCAGTATTTGACTTAGTGAAAACGTAACAGTCGATCAGTCGTTATCAGTGTTTCCCTTGCTCACATGTTGAGGAGGGGGTTGCAAGTAGTTGACAAGATCAGCGTTCTGGTAATTACAGAGTTCACAATAGCCGGGAGGACCCTGAGGACCTGGAACACCTCGTGGACCACTCTGTCCTTGCCTTCCAGGTGGCCCTCGATCTCCTGGACGTCCTGGAAGACCAGTGCCGGGTGGACCTGGGGGACCTAATTGAAGAGTGAATTTTAGATAGATCTCAAGACGCAAATCAGAGAAAGGAAAGTACATTTACATCCGCATTTATACTTAAAACTGTATAAAATTTCAAGATAAGAGAAAATGAAGAAAAAACATTACAGCAAAGAAAGGTAATCCTAACGTAGATGTCTAAATAGCTAATGTTGTTTGCTTATTCATGCTAAAAGTTTTAAATAAATGAGATGACGTTATAGTGAAAAGTAAACATATAGAATATTAATTGTATTCTATGACATTCTACATAGCTATGATAAATACATTGAATACACCTAAATATTAAGTTAATACAGTATAGTTCGTACAAGTTACAACAACATATTTTGCTATACTGTTCTGCAGATAAATACAGCCACATTTTTGTCGGATTTTTTCAATAAATAATTTTAATAATTGCAAGTAAATATGTATGTAATTTGCATCTTAGTTTTTAAAAAAATATTTTTTTTTTTGATTTAAGGATCAATTAGATAGTTGAAATTTTACGCAGTTGCGACCTTCATAAAATTGTAATTACCTGGAAGACCTCTAAGTCCCATTGGACCTTCCATTCCAATACCTTCAGGTCCTCTATCTCCTTTGTCTCCTTTATCTCCTGCAAAGAATTATTGTAAAATTGAATAAGCACTTAAAACAGCCTAATCACTAAAAGCAAAACATAAATATGCAACTTAGAAATTGTGTAAGAAATTCATAGTAACACATGATTTATTAAAGTACAAAGCTTTTAATATATGAATAGTTTTCATTTGATGATTTCAGTTTAATTTGAATTTCTAATTTAGTACTTCAAAAAGTTACCTAGTAAACGAATAATAAAACTTTTAGAGATTTACCTTTGCTTCCTGGGGGACCATGAGGACCTGGTACGCCAGGCATTCCCATAAAACCTCTTTCACCTGGTAAACCGGGAGTTCCTGGGTCGCCTATAACCGTGGAAAATTAAATAAACGCATTTGATTATGCTAAGTAAGATACCGCGTTTCTTTAAAGCAATCGATCGTAGTGATCTATTTCAAAGAATCAATGGACGACGCAAAGGTAACAGAAAACAAACAAGACAATCGAAAACAAA
Organism: Argiope bruennichi; assembly: GCF_947563725.1. Classification (NCBI taxonomy): domain Eukaryota; kingdom Metazoa; phylum Arthropoda; class Arachnida; order Araneae; family Araneidae; genus Argiope; species Argiope bruennichi. Next base: position 94,409,182 of record NC_079162.1, read on the forward strand.
TGATACATATGAAAACATGCAACAATAAAGCTTTTCAGATAATCTTCTTTTTGATGCAAGCAGTTCTTTCCGATGCAAGCAAAGCAAATATAATTCGTGCAAATAAATTTCACACATGTTTTAAAGGCTACAAAGCGAAAAATATTCTGAAGGATAAAACTACCTGGAATTCCTGGTTTTCCTGATGGACCTTGCTTTCCTGGTAAGCCTATCCCTGGAGGCCCAGGAGGGCCATGAAGACCTCGAACCAAATCTTCCATCTGGTCTGTGTGTAAGCAGAAATAGTATTTTAAAAGATATCATTCGACCTAACAATTTAATCTCGGGTCCTCCCTGGAGGCCTTGGAATTCCAGGTAGTTTCTCGCTTTCTAGGATTTCAAAGCCTACGAAAGGGTTTCAAAAAGGAAAAGTACCTGGAGCTCCTTGTGGACCTGGAGGACCCGGGCGACCCATTTTGCCCCGGCCGGGAGTACCCGGGGGACCTTGCAGCCTTGCTGTTAACTCTTCAAGCCGATCTGATAAATAAATGAAACTTTTTAAAACAACATTTGAGTGAGGGGTTTTAGATTCCTTCTGTTACAAGAAAAGCAAAGGATTTTTTTAAATTTATTTTGTCATTTATTAAGGTCAATAAGACCAGAAAATTTTGAACTTTAAAATGATGTCACGAAAAAATAAAACGTCGCGAGTATGGGAGTTTTTAATAATAAAAATTTATATTGAAATTTGCCGTGATTTGAGCTCCGCTATTAACTTCATCGCATTATCGCCCTGAAAAGCAAACAGCAATGTTGATTTTCAAATATTGGTAGAATTGATTAAAACCTAATGAAATTCAAATTTTTAAAGAAGTACTCTAGGATATAAATTACATGATATAAGATCTTAATACACCACTTCATTAGAAAATACTAAAGTCAATTGCAAAGTTTTGATATTACCGTCTTTCATAAGTACTAGCATGACGACTACCATTCATAAGTAATAGCATTTACATAAATAAATGTAAAATTTATTTTGAAGAACTGAGGATGTGTCTTTCGCGAATGCAGAATATTGTAACTTTTTTATAAATTAAAGAATATAGTCATTCTTTGATATCGTCTTTCAGCCTTATTGTATTTTGAAGCAAATCTTTATTATCAAGTAAACACTGCTTCATTTATTAAGATAGAATTCTAAATTTTAATTTGATTAAATTGATATTCAAGAAGCTTTTTGTGCATTCATAACGCCATGCACTTAATTTCTAAATATGTTTAAACATAAAACATCAATCTTGGTGGAAATGGAAATTTTCTGTGAAAAAAAAAATCATTTTGTGAATGCTGTTCTTATCCCTAAACTTGTTATACGCATACACACATTTGTATGCTAAAACTTAAAATTTTACATTTATGTAATGGTTTATAGCTTTATCTTTTTGTGAATCCCGTTCTTATCCCTAAACTTGTTATACGCATACACACATTTGTATGCTAAAACTTAAAATTTTACATTTATGTTATGGTTTATAGCTTTATCCTTTTCAATCGCCACGACTCGTACACTATAAAATTCTTAAGTCTAAAAAATATATTGGAATATGATATACATAATAAAAAACATATAGTAATAGGTTAGAAAAAATCAAATCCTAGTCTTAATGATTTTGTTTACGATGTCCAACTTCCGGAAGTAATTTTGTTTTTTTCATTTTAACCTTGATTTTACTGCATAACCAAATGTTTCCTCTTTCAGTCCTTTCATTAGAGAAATCGAAAAAGAAAGAATAAGCAGCAGTATACAATTTTCTATGAGAAGGAGGTGTCCTACAGAAAACACCGGGGATGATAGTAAAGCAAATAAGAATTATGATGACATAAGAGGACAGAAAACTGATCATTATTGCGCTAAAAGTTACAAGCAGAGCGCACCTTCAATGCTGTGTGTAGTCAGTCGTCTTACTTTTTTTTTTTTTTTCTTACTTGTTTCTTTCTTTCTTACTCGTTTGCAGCTGGATCCGATACGAAATTTGATACACACTAATGGGCCAAGAATAAGTTACAGAAAAAGTATATTATTTTAATATGAGGGCCTTTTTTAGTGCTAAAATCTCAGTTTTAGCGATAATAATTTTATAATAAATATTGTCATTATAAAAATTTACAGCTTATAAGGATTTTTTTTTATTATTATTGAACGTTGATACTTTTCTTTCTGCTTTAATAGTATGGAAGCTTGAAAGCAAAGATTCAGTAAAAAAAAAAAAAAAAAAAAATCAGAAATATGAAATAGAAGAGCGATAACATAAAAATTCTTTCTCTAATTGGGAAAATAAATACTTTTAGGAATGGTTTCCGGAAGAAATTTGAAAATACAGTAAAAAAAATTTTGAAAAAGTAGAAAAAGGAAGAAATTTGAAAATGCAGTAAAAGAATCAGAAATATGAAATAGAAGAGCGATAACATTAAAATTCTTTCTCTTATCGGAAAAATAAATATTCTTGTGAATGGGTTCCGGAAGAAATTTGCAGTAGAAGAAGAATAATTATTCCGGTTTTGAAATTATACATATTTTTTATTATAACAGAATGAAATAGAGGTGAAATTCTTTTTATCTTATAGATATATATTTGAATCTAAAATCTGAGTTGTAATCGAAAAAAAGTTACAATATACAGTTTATGAAAAATACAGTATCAGAAATGATACAGTTTATCTTGTTTCCAGAGGTTATAAAATTCCTTTACACTTGAGGCAAATAAGACTAAGTTGCATTTTTTTTCAAACTTTCTTTGCAAAGAATTAGCTCAAGATTCTCAATGAAATTATACAAAGCCATCTTTTTTTTTTTTTTTTTTTTTTTTTTTTGAGGGGTGGGAGCTTTTTTCAGTCCGTTAAAAGGGACACCTGACATATTTGTAGGAAAACATATATTTCTTGCAGAAATTTAATAAGTTTAAAAGAATTTGGATTAACTTGTGTAAATTTTAAAACCAATCCTAACTGATGGAAATAAATTTCCTTCAATACCTCTCCACATAAACAAATTTTTTGTTCATCAAGATAAATCAAATCATTCTTGTAGCATTCTTTAATAAATCTAAGTGAGGCCGAGTTCTCTTTGAATTTGCCATAGTATTTAAAATTCAAAACACCTTACCTCGAAGAACAGAAGCGCAAATTTCTCTAACTTCTTCTTCCGTAAAGCTGCGACCCTAAAAAGATGAAAATTAACAACCATATTCTAATTCAATGATCGAAATTCTTACAATTTTTTTTCATTATCTACTCACTGGAGGACCTGGCAATCCTGGCATGCCTGGCGGTCCACGCGTTCCTGGATTTCCAGCTGCCCCAGGATTTCCCGGAGGTCCTGGCATTCCCCGCATACTTGGATTTCCTGGAGGACCTTTATCCCCTGGAGGTCCGCGTTCGCCAGGCTGAAATGAAATAGGTTTCTTAAAACATTGAATGTATAATATTTTATAAAAGACATTAGAATGACAAGAAAATACTTAAATGTGCACATATTTCACAAAAAAAAAAAAAAAACCCACATTATACAAAATTTGTTTGATTGTACTAAAATTAAGGTGTTGATCTTCAAAATAGTTTTGGAAATCAGTGTTGGTATTCAGATGCTTTAATTCCTTAATTGCAACTTGGAAATTTTTAAGCATCTAGAATAAAAGCAGCTTTAGATTATATTTTTCATCCATGAACTACTTTTGAGATTTAACTATAGTAAAAAATCACTAATTTGGCTACACAAAAGAAGAAATAGTAATTATCTCAGCAAAAAGATTTTTGAGATCTTTGAATCAAAAATTGTTATTAGCATTACTGATTTTTTTACAGAATTTACGGAATGTAGACAACTCTAGATTATAAAATACCAGAGTTAATTGTAGTAAAAAAATCACTACTATGGTTACAAAAAAAGAAGCAGTTATCATCTCAGTAGAAAGATTATTGATATGTTTGAATCCAAAACTGTTATTAGCATTACTGATTTGTTTTCAGAATTTGTAGAATATCGACAAATCTGATTCCTATAGAGAAGAAAGGTGAGAACTAAAGTTTAAATTATGTTGGCCAAAGTAGATAATCTTCTTTTTTGAATAATTTAACTCATATAATTCATATCTAATCTTCATTTGGTAATGTTAAAGAAAAAGGCGACATGTTAATTGACACAAATAATACATCTTTATTTCATGCTTTTGTAATAAATAGTTTGTCTTTTGAGAGTGAATAGTCTCTTTTTCTAAATCTACATCCGATTTATAAAATTTCAACAATAAATTAATGAAGCATGCCATGAATACAGGATGTATTGTTTCACCATAATATAGGTAGGTATATTATCGAAAAATTCATTGCAAGATTATGCCATGACAACAATAAAAAAACTCGTCTCTAATATCGAAGTTACATTGGTAATCTGATACACTAATCTACTCTTTCATTCTTTTGCTCGTGCTTCACTTCGACGTATCAGACGTTCGAATTATGGTAATCACGAAAACACCTTTTCGTGAAAACGAGAGTTCTAGAGGAAGAAAAGAAAACCCATTCGCCAGCCATCACGATAAATAAATGGAACTCGTGCAAAAGAGCGAGATGGGAATATTGACCCATTTCGAGTTGTTTGTTCTTTTACAACCCTTGAAAAATGATGGAAAATGACGATGTTTTTTGTAATCTTTAACCTTAAATTTATCGAGTACAAGTCATTTTAACGGAAAAATTTCAAGGTTATCTCTTTTTTTTACACGTTTGCATGTAGAAGATAAAGAGACTGATGGATTTTGACCAAACTAAGGAAGCCTCTTATTTTCTGTCTGAAATTGCCCCTTTTCCTTCTTGGAAACTCAACCATTTGTGAAAGCACTAATAACAGACCTTCCTTACAAATCACTCGACAGTTATGTATTAAATCATCCCATTTAAGACTCATTAGGACTGATTTCTTCTTTTTTTTTTCTCTCTCTCTCAAGTAGATAAAAAGCCGTTTCGATGAAATTTTGAATGGTGGAAATCATAAATCAAAAACGTTATGATTAATATCGACAATTACACGTTTATATTTCTTGTATTATAGGATTAATCGCTAATAAATTAATAAGTATCAAATACATTAACGAGGTAAGAAATTATTATCTTGATCTGTATACAGGTTCCTCTAAAATAAGGCGCTGACGTAAAATGATATATTTGTATGTGCAAAGAAAACTAAAAAAAAAAAAAAAAGTGGCAAAAGAATTATGTTGTTATAACTATTTTTATCACAAAAATTGGTTTAATACTTCATAATAGCATTTTAGTTATAACGTATTAAATGATTTTAAATATTGTGATCATGCTAATTTTGCATGATCTACAATCATGCAAATCAATCATTAGAAAATCCAAGCATGGTTTTTTTCTGTCATACTTTGCTATATTATAGCATATGTTTATATTAATTCACAGAATTTCAATAAAATAAGTATGTTAAATGGTGGGCGAGTGAAAAAATAACGCATTATAAAAATATGCAGTACGGACTATAGTAATAGCTGTAGCAAAGTGTTATAATAAAAATTTAATAGCGCTTAGGTTAAAAGTTTAATCATAAAATGCTATTCGTATTGAAACTAAGTATCTATCAATCATTTGCTTCATTTACAGTTTAGGAAATATATAGTAGGTACTTACTAAACCTGGAGGTCCTGAAGATCCTTTATATCCCTAAAAATGATAATGGATAAAATTAGAATTATAAAGAGAATAATGGACTAATCATGGAAAAAAGGAATATAATCAGTAGGAATATTTGCATTTTAAATACAACTGAAACTCAGATGGTAAATATTACCATGAAATGTTTTTTTCTATTTTTAATTTTTTTGTTTTGTTTCTTTATGAAATTTTAATAAAATGGATATTCTTTCTCACTGAAATAATAAACCAATAGTTAACAAGGAAAACTAAATATAAAAATAATTCAAACAAAGCATTGGTTTCATTGCTTAATCCAGTTTCAGAAAAAATAATCTAAAGTAAAATGCAAATTATACATTAGATTAAATTAAATTATAAATCCAGTGCTTTTTAAGGTAATTAATAAATGTTCCGAAAAAATAGCAAATACGTATACGCACGCTCTAAAATCAAATGGAAAACCTTTCTCTATTTGCTAATTGCTGACGGAGATCACATGACTTCAGCTGAAATTACTATAGAAGGGAACTTTTATGTAACACCAAAAATTCCTGTCCAGTATTTAAAAAGAATAAAAAGCGATAGGCTGATTCTGTTACAAAATGTTTTGATAAATAACTTACATAATACATAAAGAAAAATAGTAATTGATTAACTTTGTTATTTAATTTGGCTAATCATTTTAGAAATTTTTTTCATTAATATAATAGTATCAGAAAATTAATGGAACATTTAAATAAATTACGGAGGGTAACATTTTTTTTAGAGCTGCGTTTTTTTAAAAAATGCTATTAATATGTTCTCTGTCGTAACTCAACATGCGAATTGCACCATCTTCTAATTAGATGAGCCCCTTCTTTGCAATAGTAAAGAGATCCTTTAATTAGATAGTGAGTGTGAATCACAGGTAATTCATACGGGAACCAACATGTTAAGTTATTCCATTGTGAAAATGATCACTGAGAAGTAGAAGGGTTCAGTTTTGCCTTCACAGAATTCAGTAGTTGTACAGTACTCATTCTACTGAAAAAGAATCTTACTGTTCGTAGCTGTTATTGTACTTACCCTTGGTCCACGGAAATCGGCTAAATTTTCAACGGATCTGAATTCTGTTTCTGTTCCACCACTCTACAAAGTAAATAAAAATACATTTATTTTTAGCAGTTTTTTTTAATAACAACAATTCATGAATGTTATAATACATATTTTTTGAAAATGAATGAAAAATAACAGATTTAAAATTAAAATCACACCTTAAGTATTTTTGAATTGTGATCTACCATCAAAATATGAGTCTATTCAGAAAATATGAATATCTGACTTTTTTCCTAGAAAAATTTTTTGAAACATGCATAAAACTCTAGAAATGAGTCAATATCCAACCTTTTAAATAGCATTTGTCATCTTTATATTTAGGTAATAATATATATTTGTTTTTATATCGGCAGACCTGGTGGTAATCCGTGCTACAAGTAGTGTTTTAGGAGGATATTTTTATCTTGAGATTTTTCTTGGAATATCTTGCATGTTTGAACAATATTCAAGTGAAAATCTCAGGCAAAAAAATGTTCTACTCGATTAAAAAGAAAAAAAAAAAAAGACTTTTGGGGAAAAAAAATGCCTTCAGGTGTATCTCAGAATAACTAAAATATTCTGAAAATAACTTTAGAATCTATAAAGCCCGAGTCATACATTGACCTTTACGGTTTTTGATTTTAATTCAAATACACAAAATGCACTTTTATATATTGAACAAACGCTATCCATAAATTCTAAATTTGGAAACTCTTATAAAAGAGTTATTTTCAGAAAATTCGCTTTGCACTTGGAAGCGCTGCATTTAAATTTGTTTATTTTTTGGCATAATTTTTTCACAGGATAAGAGTTCGTAATTTGCTTAAGGAGATTGAGTCATTCCTTACAAAAACACATTCAAACGGAACATTACTGCGGTTGTTTTCAAAAGACTTAAAGAGAGTGTGGGAAAACGTCATCCGTTCAACAAGCTTTACTTACAATTCTAAAACATGCAGACTGATTCAGTTTCTTATAAAAATGTGAGAGTTTTACGAAATGTTTCTTAGATTAATTTTTTTGTAGTGTTTCAAGCAAAATACTGAAAAAACTTTTATTACATTAAAAGTAAATTCACTTTCAGTCAGATATTTAACCCACTAATCTATAATTCTTGATCATAATTCTTCAAATTTTAAATTATTTTTTTACTTTTTCACTTACAATGGGATGCATAGAGAAAGCACTGCAATCTTAAACATATTCATTCGGGGGAATTTGGTAAATATGCGAGTTTTTAACTTCATTGCACCCTGAAAAGAGCTCTTTTTGAATTATGTCCGTCCTTCTGTCTTTTAATACAATATGCCAAAAACTCAATGGTATAGAAAAACAAAGTTTATAAAAATTTTTATCACTAAAATTATGGCTCTATATCAAAGTTTGTAGCAAAATTATCTAAGGGCTGATTATTTGAGTGTATGTGAAATAGGTAACTCAAAAATGTAACAAGCTATATGGGTGAATTCATGAAGTGATCTTAAGATCAAACACATAGATCAATGTAAACTTTAGGGGGGGGGGTCAACAGTTTTAATGTCGTCGAAGGGGAGATTGCCTATTTGTCTGTCTCTGTAATACGAAAGAATCAACTCTTATATAACACATTATCATTATATTGATTAATATCAATGTAACGAACCGTGTATAACGAGTTAGACAAATGAAGTGGAATTTGGTGTGTGGTCGTGGTATCAAAACCGTGCAGCAAAACCCCGCTGGTTTCCAGTGCAATACATATTTTAATTATTAAAGAATAATTAACTTATACTTTTTCTGAGAACAGCGAAGTATAAGAAAAAGTACTCTGATTTTTGAAATTATTTTCAAATCGCACTCTTTTTATCAATTTATCAAAATATTTACTTCAAAATCATCAACGTTTTCTTAAAATTAGGTAAATTTTATCTTGGAGTATTCTTTTTATCTTATTTTAATCATTTTCCAGATTGCATCACTTGGTCCTGATATTACTAATTTATTTTGCTATAGATCATGCGAACCATATTCAGAATACGCAATGCTGTTAAATGGAAGTAAAATATTGACGTCTATTGTCTTCTTTAAGAAAAAGTAATTTGGTTTATTTTAACTTAGGAATAAGTATATTCAAACAGGCTGAAATTTTTAATATTGAGAATTAAAATGACTGCATTATTGATTAATCGTATAACTATACGATTACAGATTGTAGAAGATTTTTAAATGTCTTCACTTTTTCATTTAACGTATAAATAAATTAATTACCTTGAATTTTAGCTTGAGACAGAAATAATTTTACAGAAATGTCTAGACATCTTACAGTGGATAAGATTTACTTGTATCTGTTTTTCTTAAGGCTTATAGAAACTTCGTCGTTGTCGACAGAATGGCCCATCAGAAAGCAATTTTTAAACATATCATGTATTAGAAGAAATTTATAATAGCATTTTTCTAATTATATGTTAATTTATCACAGAAATGGAAAAAAAAGAAAGAAAATACAGAACTAAATAATTCCTCCACGCATTTTTCCTTTCAGAATGATTGGCAGCTATAATTTGTTTCTTCAACATGCTTTTCATGGAAAATAAATCGGTCCTTTAATTATGTATATATATATATATATATATATATATATATATATATATATATATATATATATATATATATATATATATATATATATATATATATATATATATATATATATATATATATATATATATACATATACATATACATATACATATACATATATATATGTATACATATACATATACATATATATATTAATGTTCTTCTACACAAATTACTATATTTTTATCTTGTGCTTTATATTTCTTATTTCTGTTCATGAAAACAGTTGAACTTACCACAGGTCCTGGAGGTCCTGGTGGGCCTGGGGGACCCTAAAAGAAGAAAATAGCATAATTAAGCTGATTTATTGGAAAATCAGCAAAACCTGAATAATCATAATAAAAAGAAAGAAAATATGCCTCGCCTAAACAGTGCTCTTCCATAGTTTTGATTAAAGTTTCAAAACCAAGGTTTTATTTTTTAATAATGAATAAAGCTTAATATTGACGTACAATATAATAATATTTTTAAGATTAGCATTTGTCTTAAGCTTTTTTAAAAACTAATTTTCTCCTACTAAATGCAGTACAATATTTATTATTTTATTTACATCAAGCAACGCTAAACTATTCGATTGCGTCATTCTTCTTTTATACTGTTTATTTCATAACTTCGGCAAGGCTGAAATGCATCAATTGTGAATCAATCAGTATGGTCCAAATTGTCTTTTGAAGGAAAAAAAAATGAATACATTGATATTGACGTATTAAAATCAAATTATGATAAAAAACAGATTAAGAGCTTCAGCAAATAAACTGAACTGTTGTACAATCTTAAACTGTTAATATGCGTCCTTACAATTATTTCCAGAATCATGTTCTTACCGAATTTGAATGCATGATAATACAGCTAGAATTTTAACATGGAAATTTAATAAACCCTTTATGATAAAAGGTAAGAATTGAGTAAAATTCCATTAAACTTTTTTCTTTTTACTGAGTGATCTAAATAGAATTTCTAAAAGTCTAAATTTCTTCGTGATATACACATAATCTGATTTGAATCATACTTTACCAGTAGTATAAATGAAAAATATAAAATTTTATCAGATTTAGACAGAATGCTCATTTTGCAAAGCAGAATCATTACTGATGAAGTACAAATCATAAAGAATCACATTCATCGAAAATCACGATATTTCCTTTGTGACAAAAAATTCGCTTCGACCATGCCAACTGCATGATATTGCAACCAATTGGAGAATTCGGGTTGTTTATTCTGGTTTGTAAACTTTAAGTCAAAACCATGGCAATGGCAACCGCCAATATATTTGTCAACCAATGAATGGTTGTCATTTTAGGAAAGCGCTGTATCCTTTAGTCGGCTTAATGTCAAACAATATTACAGATAGGAAATTGTCTTCAGAGAAGCAAAAAAAAAAAAAAAAAAAAAACACCCGAAATGTATCATCATAACAAACAACTGCTGCTCAACCTTCAATGATTAGAATTCTCTCAATTAAAATAAGGACTTTTTTTTCAGTTATTAAACTAAAATTTTAAGTTACGATCCCTTAATTAAACTTGTTACGGCAATGAATTCCATATTCATTCCATGGTCACTTCTAGCTGCTGTTTTAAAATTTTGTGCAACAAATATTTGTATTAATCAATTTTTTCTTTCTAAAATAGTTCAAAATTAAATGAGAGGTATAATGAAAGATATTTTTTTCAATGCTGTATTAAACTGCGATGCATAATGATTGATTAAAATAGACAAAAATGAAAACAAAATAAAGTTTTATTAATTAAAAACAAAGACTTTAAACTATGTTTTGTTTGAGTTTTAAAGGATATTGTTGGATTATACGTTAACTTTATTGATATCATTTAAAAATGGATATTAATCATTTTCATAGAATAATAAACATCCGAAGGGGATCAGAAAATGCTAATAATGTGTTTACTGGTGGTCCGCCCGGTCCTGGAAGTCCCGGCAATCCTGGTGTTCCTTGAGGTCCTAAATCACCTGGAGGGCCCTGAGAATGAATAAAAATTTAATTTAAAGAAGTCTTTTTAAGTAAATGTTAAAATTCGACACATTTTTAAAATGAAGAATACTTACGACTTGTCCTGGTAAACCCCTTGGTCCTTCTGGTCCTCTCGGACCGGTATTGCCTTGATCACCCTGTGAATGAAAAATTATTAGTAGTATTCACCTAAAACCTAATTTTATATAATAAGAAGAACGAAAATTTTACCTTTGATCCTGGCGGTCCAACCAAACCTTGAAGACCTGCTGGCCCACGAGGACCCTGCAAGATAATTTTTAAATAAGATATAATTTTTAAATAAGATATATATAGCTTACATATATATATATTGCAATATAATTTTGTCAGATGAGTGGCCGAAAAGATGAAAATTTTGGAATAAAATTCCATTTATTTCACCACAGGAGGCAAATTTTGAACAAGAAAGAAGTAATAACGTGAAAGGTCTGTCTACATCGCGACATAAGAACAATGGTGTTTGAAATTGTTTCCTTCGGGTTTTTACCAAGGGATCCATTTAGGGATTTATTTGACACGTGTAAGTTTAGGAAAGGGAATCTTAAGTATCTTTGCAAGGAATGCATGGGTTTTACGGATTTTTATCCCTTTGCTCAGAGCGTGGGAATTACAATGGCCATAAATTTTTTGACAATTGTCATAGACGTCTTAGAGAATTAAAAAAGGGGATTTGGACCAGGAAGTAAGAGAAAATTTAGAATAATGTAACACGGGCTAATTTAAGATAAAAATTAGGGAATCAATTATGATTTAAATTATATTGAGAAATATAATTACGTGCATATATATGTGTGTGTGTCCACGTATGATAATTTAATTTTCTAAATATTAATAGCAATATCATTTTATTTATATAAGATTTCATTATCATTATCAATATCGTTTCATGTTTAAACGTAGAGCAAACCAGTAGTTTAATTCTTTGTAGAGCGAGAAATGCAATCTCGTTACCTTGTATTTGAAAATATATTCTAAAAAATATCATGGTTAGAGATTTTCAACCTTTTAAGCATTGCGACTCACTTATTAGGAATTTATAGTGATCTTCGGCATCCTCAGCGCATTGCATTTTCTTTTGAGAAGAATGGTACTCTTTTTCACTTTCTTTTTTCTTTCGACTTACAGATTGGAAATCCTTATTCTAAATATTCGGCGAATAATTTGTCTTAGGATTTCTCGTGGTTACCATGTCATTTTATAAGACGAGTGAATAAATGTATGTACTGATCAATATAAGGACATATTTTATTTTTTGAAAATACATGGAATAATAAAAATGATGTAATTTATTTTACTATAAAGGAATGGACGGCTATTTTGAAATCTCGAATTTCTTTCAATCAATTCATAAAATATATATCTTCGATAACCATCTTACAATGCCTTCAAGTAAATTAATAAAAAGGAAATAATAATGTATTTTCTATTTTTGAAAAGTACATCCTTCTCACACACTTTCCCCTAATAATACGTGTTAGAAGTGTTCTATACGAATATTCTATAAAGATACATGTAGAAATATTATTGTAGATAGTTATTCGCTTTATTTCGTCCCAAGAGAAAGAAAAATAAATGCCGCGTAATTAGATCAATAGGAATAATGTTCCTCAATACTAATAATCGCTGTGGAAAATTCGGAAAATAATGAATTGCTTTTATTTTAAAGTGGGGGTAGATAGTAAGACGATCGTAGCCTTGTTTCTTTAACAAAAAAATGAACAAATGATATTTAAAAAATACAACTGGAACGATTTTATGAAAGTTGTTGACTATGCTATTTATTTACTACAGTAAACCAGTGCTTTTATATTTATTACAGTAAAGCAGAAAAATATTTGGAGTTTCAAAATAAATAGGCTTAAATTATTAAATATTGTTAGTAAAAAAAAGGTTTTGTGACTCACCGGTAAGCCATCCGGTCCTGCAGGTCCTACATCACCTTTTGGTCCTTTGGGTCCCTAAATGTAGCAAAATATCATTAGCTTGTAAATAAAATAAACATTTTATTGAATGAAAAGAATTAAAATATCCAGCTGGTATAAATTCGTCGTTTCCGATAAATGTATCGAAATTTTTTAAATTTAGTCTCTTGTTTTAGCTTATGTTTTATGTTTCCCTTTTATAATCTTTCTAAACTATCTAACTTTTTATTCTATGTCAATTACAAATGAGTTAAAGCTGTTTTATTACCGAATCACAAATAAAAATCTAGGCAAGAAGTAGAATTTCGAAATCGAAAAGTTGCCTTCCGAAACCTGAAGCAATAGATTTCATTCATTTTTCTTAATTCCATCTCTACCTACTTCAGAAACAATATTGTCGTCATTCTTTTTAATTCTGGTTTTGCTACTTTTTTTTTTCAAAAAATAAGTTTACCGACAGAAGTAGATTTAAAATTATTTTATTGAAGCTTTGACAATATATTTGAATTGGAAGCTTTGAATTTCGAGTATTGTTGACTCAAAAAAAGAAGAAAATCCATAAAAAAAACTAATAGTCTGTAATTTTAGGTGAAGGAAGATAATACTTATAAACCTGAGAAGTTTTAATACCATCTAAAAATTGTAAGCATTATTTTGTGGTAATAAATTTTTAATTGCAATTTTTAATTTTCTGAGAAACGATACTTTTGAAGAAAACTACAGACCGTAAAAAGGGTTTTTCATAGTTATTCCAAAGTTCATGTGAAACTTTTTGAGATTGTTCTCTGTAATATGTTTGATGTTTCTCAAACGAAACTAAGATCAATATTCAAATTAAGTAACCTTTTTATAGGTTTGATTGTAAATAAAGATTTCTTATAAATAATTACCAGTATAGTAAATTTGTTCAGCTATATTTAAAAATTATTTAAATTTCAGAAATATTTTAGAGCATAACTCAGATAATTGTTATAAAAATGTACTCCTGCAAGGATTTATGCATATTTAACCCCTTCGTCGTCCGTAACGCGTCTAACGCGTTCAAGTGAAACTTCTGCAGGGCGACCTTAACGCGCTTCAAGCGTTCTTCTACCTTTTAAAACTTTTAAACGTTTAAAATGCTTTGTAAATGTTTACTTGTTTTATTTTTTATTTTTATTTGTTCTAATGCGGTGAAAAACAAAAAATAAACAGAAATTTTCGTTGGCAGGAGAGGACAGCGAAAGGGTTAAAATATAATTTTGTCTATGAATGAAACCATGAGATTAATATTTTAGTTATTTTTTTTCTTAATTTTTAATATTTTTATTTAAATTTTTTTTAAGTAGTGCTTTAAAAGCTAAATTTTACATTATTTTCATAGTTTTGAAACATATGATGTTAAAAAATAACATTAAAGAAAATATATAAGTTATTTTTTTAAACAAAAAAAAGTTTCCAAACACAGTCAGAGACGTTGAATTATTCAAAAGGTTCAAATCATTTATTTATTCTTACCTGAGCACCTTCAATGCCCTGGTCTCCTGGAATCCCCGGTGGACCCTATTGGATGAATGAATGTGACAATAAATATAGCTTTTTAAATTAATGAAGTTATGTTTTAATGCATTATACTATTTTTTACAAACTTTAAACTCTTTGAAAGAATTTTGAATTAAAGGTTGGTAAGCTATTTTTAATTATAATTTGTGTGATATAAAAACTAATGCTTATGCAATAATAAATGGTTTGAATGTCATGAAGTAATTTACAAAAATATTTATACTTTCACCGCGTAATGTTGAAAGATATCTGTATGGAATTATTTTGAATACATGCAAAGGAAATGTTTGATTTATTCAGCATTTTTTATATTTTTTGTCAAAGAAATGTATTAAAAAGGAAATTTATAAAATTTCCACACTAATATCACGATCAGGTGGGGAACTTCCTTCAGATCAGAATTATATTCTAGCCTTTACAGGGAAAAATATTTCATTGTCCACTGAAACTGATTACAACTTCAAATCGAACGTATTGATCAATTTGAAGTATATATTCAATTGATCAAATTGATCGTGATTCATCGTACCTCACAAATTGCAGTAAAATTAACCCCATTATAAATTATTTAATTCCGCAAAAATAATTATATAATTTTTAATCTAAATCTAAGAAAATTTCTTGTGTAAACATTTCCTGATTTGGATTGTCAAATTATAAATTTAGATAGACTACCACTTAAATTGTACCTTTCCACAAATTAGCACTCAATGATCAACTAAGTGAATTCAAAAGCTTTATTACTCAATTTTACTAGAATGAGATTTTGCTGAAATGCCTTATTTGCATTCTACTGGTTCATCCACGATATAAATCTACATGATTTTAACTTAGAATTCTGCAAATGTTGGTCTTAAATGTGAAAGATATTCTCGAATTTTTTATTACAAAATCTGCTTTTGAAAGGTTTCTTACAGGTAATCCAGAAGGTCCTGGTGTTCCTGGCGCGCCGGGGGTACCTGGTTCACCCTGTCAAAAGAAAGCACAATGTTTACAAAACCAAGTATGATAGATTAATTATTAAATAAGCATATTTGGTTAAACATATCTATCAAGAGACATTAAGCATCGATTATATCATTTTACCATCAGAAATGTATTCATAGAATTTTTCTCATAGAAATGTATTTATTCAAGCCGTATGAATCATATATGTTTCTCGTGAAATCTTTTGTCTTGTTATCAGTAGCTCAGCAATGGCTCTTATTGTCCATATCAATGCATAAAAGTGGTAAATTGTGGTCTACCGAACAAAATAAGCTGGTTGGCCTTATGTTTATGATACGTATTTTCTTTATTTTTATTAATGATTTATCGTTGTCAGCTGAGTTATTTGATGACGAGGCACTGAATTCGGTTCATATTCATCCATGAAATCCTGAAACTGACCATCAAGATAGGATATTATATCATCCATTTGTATAGTATCGGATCGGTTATATATCATCGAGTAGTATATAATCCATTTATTTTGGGAAATATTGCTTTTCCATCTTGGAACTACCTAAATGCCCCTAAGAAATATATCAGATTATATGTTGAACTTAAGTTTCAGATATGAACAATTTTATACTGAATTACTTTGCTTTATATTGCACAGTTAGCAGAATACAGTTGTGGTTAACAACAAGAACAGACCGTATTGTACTTTGAATCACATAAGCTTCACCCGGTTTTGATCAAAAAGGTCGCATGGGACACACCTGCTTTATTTCCAAAAGCATTATTTTTTATATCTTTGTCAAAAACTAATTTTGTCAATAATTAAGGTATTCATATTTTTATGATTTTCAATGTATAAAGAATCAATTATTTCCCATGAGCCAGCAGTCTCAAGTAATTGTTCATGTTGCGGCAATTAACTTGGTAAACCGCAATTAAATAAGCAAAAAACAGTCATTTCTCATAATGACAAATCTCCTTATAATGCTTGGGTATCACTTGGTAACAAAATTATTAAAAAGTATGCTTGTTTATTAGTTGAAAGTAATGAAGTAAACTGTATTTAATGAAACTGAAGTTTTAAAGAAAGTCTTCATTTCTCAATGTAATCCATAGTCTTTATTTCTGCCGGTATTGCAACTCATGTTTTAAATCTCTTCTAATTTGCAAAAGAAAACGACAATACCTAACTTAAAGAAATACTTTGAATGTTATCAGATAATTATATTCGCACTTATTTTATGCTTTATAACAGAAAGAATGATTTTTTAAAAAATATATATAGAACTCCGATTCTTATAGAAAATCTTCTCGTATATTTTAATAGTTATAATTTCGCTCATTTTTAGTTAAATCGTATGAATAAAGGAATGAAATTATTAATCATTAAATTGCTTTTCACAATGATTTTATTACCTAAAATCGAAATTATACTTTTAAAAATGAATCGATAAGCTTGTATTGTTTGCGATAAAAATTGCAAACAATAATGTTGCATTTAAAGTTCTTTCTTTATTATGTATTTTTGTTTTGTATATAATTTTAAGAACCTGGATGACGTGTTTTCTGCATGCTTACCTTAGCTCCATCCTGACCGTTTTCCCCTGGAACTCCCTGCAAAAGAAATGGCTTCTTATTCATGAATATTCTTTAGCAACATAAAACATAATAATGTTACTAAAATAGTACAAACATAAATAAAAAAAATAACGATATTACTAATATTTGTTGGCAAACAAAATGTTGAATTTCCTGATGAAATCCATTTTTCTTCTCTGCTTGGTTTGAGAGATTATCCACTAAGCGAATCAAACATTGTGAGTAAGTCTTTTTTTTTTAATTTTTTATACCAGTGAGGCGCGGTGAAGCTGCGCAATTACTATTTACAGTTTGTCTGTGATTCATGTTTAAATGTCGAAGGCGTCACCCTAATCATCCTTCTGCTAACCACATTTCGACACCAAATCAGAACATGTACGCTGCCACAGATTCACCTCCATCACATTTGAATGTTGAGTGCATGATTTTATGGATCTAATTAGATACATAATTTCAGAAATGTAGCTATTTAATTTCTCTAAGAAATAACTCACAAGAATCAGATTAAATCTGGAAATGCAATAAAAAAAGTATGCATCTTGTATTAAACGAAATTGTCGTCAAAATAGAACGATTCGAAAAAAAAAAAAAGCATTGACCTCATATTCTTGAGTTAGTAAATAACGTTGGACATGATTAAATTCTTCAATATACTAAGTTGAAAACAAGTGGAACTGATCAGTTTTATTAAAAAAATCCAACAAGACATCGCAAATCGTTGAGTGTAGCATTTACTTTCTCATATATTTAGTAAATTAAAAGAAAGTATTTAAATCGTCCAACCATTCCACCTGAGTTTTTTATGGATTTTCACGTTAGACCTCCCTAAGTCCAAAAACAGCATTTTGGAATTAACCTATCAGTCAATCCATATATATGTGATCAATAATAATGATCAATAATAATCAAAAATAATAATGATCAATAATAATCAACAATAATAATCAAAAATAATAATGATCAATAATAATCAACAATAATAATGATCAATAATAATCAAAAATAATAATGATCAATAATAATCAAAAATAATAATGATCAATAATAATCAACAATAATAATGATCAATAATAATCAACAATAATAATGATCAATAATAATCAAAAATAATAATCAAAAATAATAATCAACAATAATAATGATCAATAATAATCAACAATAATAATGATCAATAATAATCAAAAGTAATAATGATCAATAATAATCAACAATAATAATGATCAATAATAATCAAAAATAATAATGATCAATAATAATCAACAATAATAATGATCAATAATAATCAAAAATAATAATGATCAATAATAATCAACAATAATAATGATCAATAATAATCAAAAATAATAATCAACAATAATAATGATCAATAATAATCAACAATAATAATGATCAATAATAATCAAAAATAATAATGATCAATAATAATCAACAATAATAATGATCAATAATAATCAAAAATAATAATGATCAATAATAATCAACAATAATAATGATTATTTGATAATAGCTCAAAATTCGAAAGAAACTCTTGCATGAAAAGCAGTACGTGGTGTTTCCAGCAAAAAATAAGAATATACAGGGTATTTACTAAAGTCCTTCAATTCGACATTAATTTGAACAAGGCGATAATTAATTCAATGAGTATGTAACCTATATATAAAGTTACCATGCTTTATATAGCGAGATCAGCTACAATGCTACATTGTGGTAAGCAACGGTATTAGGTATTTTGTTCCAAAAATATTATACAAGATACGGGGAAAAAGTCAATTGTAATATTGTAGAGCTTCTCCGATTTAATGTTCAAAGACACTTTGAACTCAACAATACTGATATATATATATCACAAAATACTTTTATTTTAGGTTTTCAAACTGCTCTCTGCTATTTTCAATGCAGATTTGGATCCTTGTTTGAATTTCACATTTCGCATTTTTCACCATAGCGGATGGTGCAAATCCGTCAATAGAAATAGTTACTTTTTAAAATTAAAAAAAAAAAAAAAAAATTCAACATGCCCACAAAAATTATTTTAGCTAGCTCATTTATGCGGAAGTAAACAAAAAATTCGTTGGGAGAACATTTTTTTAAAATTTATTATACATTAAAGTGAAAATACATTTTTTATGATTCTAATAGCAATTATTACAAAAAATAATCTCATTTTTTATGCAGTTTGATTAATTACTTTGGATCTTTAGAATTGTAAAGGGGTTTAAGTTGCTTGAAAATATTCCAAGAGTTTAAACAAAATAGATTATACAAATACAAAATAAATTTCCTTCTGACTATAGAAGGAAATAACATAAGGAGTTTTATGAAATTTCCTCTTTTTACCATAATGTAATTACAAATATGTTAATTGATATTACATTATGGTAAATTCAGTAATTTTAGATATGGCAATAATTTCAGTAATTTTAGATATAATACAGATATATATATATATATTAATAATAATACAAATAAAAATGCTTACCGGTTCACCTGGCAGGCCATTGTCACCTGGAATTCCTGGTTGTCCTGGATCTCCCTAAAAAGAGAAAAAGCACAAATAAATAATACACAAAAGAAAATATTATTTAATTATTTCTTATTTTTGAATATTTTGAGCTATTAGAAAATTCGAATACGAGAAACGAAATTTATTTCGACAGCAGAATTTATTTGACCATTTCACGCATTGAGCATATATACATGTGCCACGAGTTATTTACTTTCCCTATTCTAGGAATGTATGCTTACACCCATCGTTAATCACTGCTCATAGGCAATGGGCGAGTTCGTTTATCCACGGAGAGAAAAGGAAATGGAAGAATAAATGGTAGAATTAGCCACAGGTGTCAATTTTAATGTTCTAAGTGTGAATTATGTGAATATTTAACTATTGAGGATCGTAAAACACAGCTTTCGGCAGGGGAGCTAAAGTGACAACTTTTTGTGATGCTTTTTAGTTCAAAGATTTACACTGCTTACAAAACACAACGACTGTCAAATGCGTTTATGAAATGTTCCAATATGTATGAAAATACAAGTGTGACTGAATATTTATTCCAGAGACAATATTTAGCTGTCAAAGTATGAAATCATTGGAAAAAAAATGCGCCAAGCTTCACAATAATTATAACCGAAAATAAATGTTAATAGAATGTAGAAGAAACTAGACATTGAATTATTAATTGTGATTTAACGAAATCAGTTGACGCTTTCAAGGAGATATCAGTAGTTGAATCAGTAGTTTAGTAGATATCAGTAGTTTAATAAATTAGTTGGAAGGCTGATGAGAGAATAAAATTTAAAATGTTATTTTGATACAGATAATGAAGAATGAAATAAAATCATTTCGGTCTGTTGTTTAAATTTATTAAATTCCAACAGAAAACTACAGAAGTTTGAAGAGACATCTTGGGTAAAACTATAGAAATACTTTTTGAATATATAAATTGAATAATTTTCAAATATTTTTTAAAATAAACACAACGATTTCTGATCAGTTATGACCTTCGAACAT
The DNA here is from genome assembly GCF_947563725.1 of Argiope bruennichi. Taxonomy (NCBI): domain Eukaryota; kingdom Metazoa; phylum Arthropoda; class Arachnida; order Araneae; family Araneidae; genus Argiope; species Argiope bruennichi. Next base: position 94,430,093 of record NC_079162.1, read on the forward strand.
TTTTCACGAAAGTTCATGGTTGTTGCAAACTTGAGATGAGATAAAGCTTACCAAACACGAAACTTTCACTACGTAGCTATTTCTCAAGCCATTTTCTCCACAAATTTTTTCTGTCGATTAGTAATATATATTTTGTATTAACAAGAAGCGATTGCACTGAGCATATTCCTGCCAAATAGCATACGAAATTTCAGAGTAGAAAAGTGCCCAATTTCGGCTTTAGAAATATTTTATTAAGTAAAACTTTATCATCAGAACATTTTATTGTCAGACGATTCCTTTGATTAGTAAAATTAAAGTACTGTCTTATTTAAATACCAATCCTGTAAATATTTCAGAACATTTTTCGTCAGATGCGTTCAAAGCATCTGACGTACCTTACCTGGCTACTTCGACCTGCCCGAAGGGATGTGGAGAATGCATTCCCGAGGACAGAACACGTAACGTTAGGATCCATAGACGCGTAATATAAACACTATACAAAAGGGATCACCCTTATCCGGAGGCTGTTAACTCGATTATGAAGCAACCACCACAATACTCCCCCGCCAGTGAGTCGGCGGAGAGACGAACGATATTATCGCGCCAAGCGTTATGGTGAGCATGTGTGAGTTATTGCTGTTAAGTGGTGATGTTGGCTGTTGCGTCAAGTGAGTCTGACGAAAAATCTGAATGACCGGACCGCCACGACAGCAACACTGGCGGGAATTATGGTTGAGTCCTAAGGGCCATCACCGACCACGGTATAACCCTTACAGTGTGAAATACGTCCCGTCATCGAAAGGAGATAGTCGACCCCCACCATTTCTGTACCCCCTACCCCCAGGTGGCGATAACGAACCACTATGAAGGAAGCTTCTCAGGCAAAAGTGAAATTTCGCGAAGTGCTATTTTTCTGTGCTTTCAACAAATGCTAAACAAACTAGCGATCACCACTAAATCTAATCGTTCGGAGTTCAGTTTTATGTAGCTTACTGTTGGTAAATTATATATCATTTTTCAGTGCTCAGTTTGTTTTCATTTAAATTTATATTTAGAATTGGAATGCATTATGATGGATAAAAGATAATTTCAAAATATATTTTGATTTATATATACAAGGCAATTTATCAATACCTTTTCTCCAGGAATTCCATCCAAACCTCTCGGCCCAGCAACTCCGGGAGGTCCCTATAAAGAAAATGGCAAACAAAAATTATATAAAATTTGAAATTATGCAAAATGTTAAAGAATTATAAACAAAATCCAAGCAACATAAAAAAAAAAAAAAACTAAACATTTGAAAATATCTTCATAAACAAAATTTTTCATGTTAATAAAAAATCTTTAAAACTTCAATATTTATGATTAATTTTTAAAGATATTTTTATATGCAATATAAAATATTTTAGAAAAAAGTAAAATTTCTTCTGCCACAAAAGAAGACCAGTTTCACTATTTTAGTTATAAAACTGTAGAATTTTTATATTTTGTAGGATAATGGTAATAAGTTCTTCAGAATTGCTTGTGAAGGTATTTCTTCGAGACAATGTTGGGAGAATGGAAATGCTGGTAGGAATATATTACAGGATTATAGACATAAGCAAAATATTACAGGATTTGGTAGATTTACAGTTGCAATAGATTTACAGCCATTATCCATGAATGAAGAAATTACTTTAATGGACGAGAAAAAATAACGGCTTCAACGAAATTATTTTTAATATGAATAAAGTAACATATTTTACTCAAAATTTATAAAATTAAAACATCGAAGACAATTGGAGATATTCAGAAAATATGTGTAAAATAGAAATTTTAAATTAAACTTACAAAATTAGCACTAAAAATGTTTCAGTAATGATGAAACAGACGTTTCCAACTTTGAACCGCCTGAAAGACTGTTACAAGACAATATTCTTGAATATAAAACTCCAAACTTGGAGATATCATCTGAATGAAAATGTATAAGCAGTATTATTATTATTTATACCGTTTTCTCAAATTTGAATCTCTTTGAAGTCATCAAAAATATCTAAAAAAATATTTCGGTCATCGTCCAACATTTGTATATTATTAGAATTCGCTGTTAAAAATTGTACTTTACAAAATAATTCGGCAAAAAATCAGTGAAATGTTTAAAAGGTAAAGTGAATAAATAAAATAATTAAATTTGAAATTTTTCTAATGAGCTTAAGATGAGGCGACACTTTATTATATCGCTGCAATAATTTGGTACTTTAAATAATTTTATACATAATCCTCTTATTGATTTCAGTTTTAATATTTTTTACTGGCATTAATATTTGTTTTATTGGTATTTTACTGGCATTAATATTTGTTTTACTGGTATTAATATTTGTTTTACTGGTATTAATATTTGATTTACTGGTATTAATATTTGTTTTACTGGCATTTTACTAGTATTAATATTTGTTTTACTGGTATTAATATTTGATTTACTGGTATTAATATTTGTTTTACTGGTATTTTACTAGTATTAATATTTTTTTACTGGTATTCAGTTTTGATATTTGTTTTACATGTATTCAGTTTTAATATTTGTTTCACTGGCATTACTGGTGTTTCACTGGCGTTATTCTACTGGTACCTGAAACGTAGTGTAATGTTCCTGTTTCATTAAAACTAATTGATTGATTATTTGAATCAATTGATATTTTGCAAGTCAAAATACTTTATGAGTCAATTATATTTGCAGTGAGGTCGGATAAAATTAAATTTTCCCTAAAACTAGCCACATATAAACATTTCTAAGAATCCGTGAAATCTGCTATTATAAGATGTCATTATTCACAATAACAAAATTTAATTAATTTTGAATGTTAATTGAGAATAATTTCCTATAATAATTATCATAATTTGATTAACTCACTGGAAATCCGATTATTCCTTGTTCCCCTCGTTGTCCTGGAAGACCTGGAAAGCCCTGTTTGAAAATTAAGAAAATATATATCATTATTTCCACATAAAATAAAATAAATGTTTAATAAATTTAAACTATCATCGTTTTTATAGATTTTAAGAAAAGAATTTTTTGGTAAATTTAAACATTTGAAAAATTAAACAACTGCAATTGCTTTCATTTGACTTTTTCATAGTTATTTCCATTTTGTTTCAGTCTTTTTTAAAATAAAAACTCTGCCACAATTGTAGTTAATAAAGTTTTCCTACACTGCGTTTGAACAAATTATTTAAAAATTTATTCAGTTGGTTTGAATTTTCAACTGTGCTACATACTTTTAACATAATTCCATTTCGAAGCATGGAATATTTATTTAGCAATTTAACAGCAAAATAAAATGGAAAAAATTATTTTCACTTATTTTTTTTTAGTTTACTGGAATATTTTGACTCATTGGTCCTATTTTTCTTCAGGATTAGATTTCAAAAAGGCTCCGACAATGATTGGCTTTATAATACCTTTAATTTCTTATTTGAACTATATAAATAATATTTTCTAAAACTGTCAGATGACTCTTTTTATTTTCATTCATAATATAACAAAGGAGAAATGTCTTTTCAGGCCATTTAAAAATTATTATAAATTCAAATAATTGAGATTGGATTCATAATAATTCATTATTATAAATCCAATCGTTATTACGTTAATTGTTTTCGTTAAAAGTTAACTATCTGATCTCCAACTTCGAAGACAAGATTGTTTTTTCAAAATTGGAATGCATTCTTTTCAAGAGTGAAGATTATAAGAACAGTCTTAAAAAAGATCTTCTTAAACTATAGGTCACAGCCCCTAGAGGGTTGTCATAATAAGTACTGAGGTCGCAAAAACTTTTACATTCTTTACTTGATTAAAATTCTTCAACATTTAAAAGTAAATATTATTAAGAAGATTATCTTAAAAGATTTTATTGACTACCAGTTTAAATGAATTTGAATTTTCAATTAATGATCCATCTTAATTTTAAGAATTATTCTCCTTTTTTAAGATCCGTTGAAAATTCTTTGACCAAAAGAGGACAGTGGAAATTTTTATATGGGAAAAGAGGTCGCGAGAGGGAAAAGTTTTTGGAAGTTTTGCTCTATAAAGTACACAAAATAAATTTCTTACTCTTTCTCCTGTAAGTCCCGGATCTCCTGGTCTCCCAGGATCTCCTTTATCACCCTGTCAAGGAAAGCATGGAATTATCAAAAAAGTTTTATCAATGTATTTAGTTATCAGTTTTGATTACTAAAACAACGACAAATAACTCTTATACTTCCAAAGACAATTTCTATAGAAAATGGTATATTTTAATTACGATTAAAAAATCACTGCTCAAAATCTCATTTCTTAAATATTAATTAAATTATTTATTTTTGCTGCAATTTCCTCCGAAAAGTAAACTGGATGTAATTGTTAAGGTTTTCAATTTTGAAAAACATTTCTATAAGCAGACTCGGTTAAAATTAAATAAGTTTTTTAAATTCTTTGATTAAAATTTTATTATTATTAAATGGAGATTTCTCCATTTTTATTTATCATGCTACTAATTTTTTTTCTTTTAAACAATTCAGGTTTCCATGTTCAAACAAATTAGAATTGAATCCAACTTTCGGAACAGTAATTACATTTTTATAAGCAAAATTGAGTATTTACATCAAAATCGGAGGGTTTTAAATACAAAATATCTGCATAAACTTGAATAGAGAAAGAAAAAAAGTTCGCTTTTGTTATCCAATTCCGCATTAATTAATTTTTTATACTGAAATAATTTTAAAACTAATTTCATCTAGTGAAGTAAAATTAATCAATGAACTTCCGTAAGCAAAATCTTCTGTGCTTAAACACATGCAAATAAAAAAAGATTTTTTTTTCTTTTTTTTTTTTAATCTACTAACTGAACTTTTGTGAAATGCAGATATACATGCTTACCTTTAATCCTGCTTGTCCAGAAAAGTCTCCTCTTTCACCCTTTTGACCCTAAGATAAAAAAAATCTCTTTGAAAAAAATAAATGAAAATACGAATTATTCAGATAAATTTATTTCATTTTTAACAGTAGAAATGTCATTTGTTCAAGTAATTATATATCTATATCTATCTATCTATCTATCTATCTATCTATCTATCTATATATATATATATATATATATATATATATATATATATATATATATATATATATATATATATATATATATATATATATATATATATATATTCTTCTTTCGGATATTCTTCGGCCGGATTCTTTCTTTTTTTTTTTTTTTTTTTTTTTTTTAATATTTGTTTAATAATTTTTTTGGTTTAATTTTTATTTGATTTTTGTTTTTCCTATTAACTTGATTCTAATACTTTTGTATATATATATATATATATATATATATATATATATATTTAGTTTCTGACCCAAATACTACTATTCAGAATTAAACTAGAGATTAAATTATATCATTAATTCTACTATGGGAGTTTGAATCTGAATTTTGGGGTAATATGACAAAACGCATTGTGTGCGTCTATCAAATTTTTTTAGTATTAATCGAAACTTTCATTCGCAAATATTTCATTAAATTTTTTCAAATGCATCTACAATTAAATTTTATTTTTATTTGATATGCTGCCCTGACATAATTAATTTATCTGTTTAAATTTACGGAAAAATATTCTATGTGTAGATAGGGAGTGAGTCTTTTTTTTCTCTCTCTTTTCTGTTTTTTCCTTTTTTTCCCCCTCTTTTCTGTTTTTTCCTTTTCTTCCCCCTCTTTTCTGTTTTTTCCTTTTCTCCCTCTCTTTTCTATTTTTTCCTTTTTTCCCCCTCTTTTCTGTTTCCCCCCCCCTTTTTTTTAACTAAGGGTCTCTAACGGCAGATTTTAGCACGGACTAAATCAATCACTTTTCGAATTTTCTTTTAACAAAATACATCCTGAATCGAACTATTTCTTTATTCAACTATTTCAATTACATAGATAAACTGTCGATGGAAGATTGAACGCATTCTAAATCAAGAAACAAAACTCAGCGGTGTGAACAGGAGAATAACTAATGAGTAACCCTTATAAATCGGATCAGAGATCAGATGATCGAAATGATTGATGACTATCATCACTCGATTTGTTTTATTAAAGATCAATGATCCGATGGTTGAATGCGAAACTGGTATTAAAATGAATTCTGAATTCAAGAAAAAGTTGATTTCTAGAAAGGGAATGATTCATAATTCTTTACTGCGATCGTGAAGTACTATCATCAATGATGTATCCACTCGCCATTTTATTTTGTATATTTTTAAATTGCAACATTTTCTTCTTTATTTAAAGTATCTTGAATAATTTCCAGCATGGGAAGTATTTTTCTAGTTACTTGGACTTATTAAAAAAATTATACTACAATTTTTTTTCAGCAATTCTATATAAATGGCCCTCAACTATATTAAAAATACTTAAACGTGATTTTTGATCACAATAATTCATGTAGAAAATGATCAAGTTTTGATTTATACTCATAACTAAGTTTTGATTCGCACGAGGTTCACGATTCAATTTTACAAGAATTTAAACAGCTCATTTAAACCTCCGCAACAGATAAAATTAATAAAGCTGATTAATAATTAAATCATTCCTAAAATAATTGAAAAATCATGCTTCTCGAAGCATCTGTTTTTGACAGGAAACATGATCTATATATCAATTTAATCGCAATAGATTCATGATCCATTTAATGGAGTTTTTAAAGTTTTTTTTTTCTGGTGTATTCATAAGACTTAATTTTTGAAACATTAGTAATATTTGATCACAGAAAAGATATACAAGTTAGCAGAAGAGAAAATGCTTCTGATGCAGCAATCTTTAAAAAAAATGTTTCAAGTTCCTGAAGGCCAGTTTGTTAGCTTTTACTCAGTCATGTACTTACTTTTGATCCGGTTTGTCCTTCATATCCTCGATCTCCTCTTTCTCCTCTTTCACCACGATCTCCTTTATCACCCTTTTAAAAGCAATAAAATAAAATGATGGCATTCATGTATAAAATAAAACAAAATAATGAAACATGTTAAAAGCATTTACGTCATTCATTAAATTACAACGTTTTATAAATCTAAAAATAAAACGCTGATTTATCGAAAACAAACATATCGACTAGCAAACATAACGTTTGTTAGTCGAAAAATAGCATTTTTGTGTGAACTTGTATTATTGAATGAAAATGTGTAAACTGAGTGAAATGTGTAAATTGAGTGAAATGTGTAAATTGAGTGAAATGTGTAAATTGAGTGAAATGTGTAAATTGAAAATGTGTACACTGAAATGTGTAAACTGACTAAACTGAGCTTGTGATTTTTAAAAAATTATTATTCCGGTAGTTTCAGTTTTCCCCCGTAGCTTAGAAAATGATATAATTTAAAAATAATATATTTCTAGCAAATGGACATTCTCTCTTACGGAAACAAGCTAATTTCATCTTTATAAATCTGTAACATTTACGAAATCGAATCGTTTGTTGCAACCGTTTCGTATTTACTTATAAGTTAAAGTTTTTATTTTACTAAAGACAAAATTACAGTTTCATGATTTTTAGATGAATCATATCAGAAAAAAGATTTTGCCTGCTTCATTTATATTTGATTCTTTAGTGATCTGCATTTATATTTAATGCTGTTAAAATATTTTTTTACGTATTAAATCTTCTTAAAAATGAGTCTTTTAATATAGGTAAAACTTGTTTTTTCTGAAAATCTAATTATCTTTAATTATGATAAGTTTTGCCTATATATTACACCTAATTATAAATTCGTAATTATTCCTAACTCCGATAAATATCTGATTTCATCCTATAGCATAACAAGTCACACCAATGATTGATTTTGTTGTTTTGTGACAGCGTCCTGCAACCTTGGCTTTCAGAAGCGCAACAACAATAATAAAAAAGAATACAAGCTCGATATTAGCGTCAAAATTTGCAAAAAATGTCCAAAACTACAGGAAAGAATTTCTATCCTTACCTTATCTCCTTTAGGACCTGGTTCTCCTTGCTCTCCTGGGGGACCTTGAACTCCCTGCAGAAAAATTCATTAACTGTAATCATTATTTTAACACCGAATACTCCATTATGGAAAACATTTTCTCGTAAATCAGCAGAGCCCACGTAAGCTAAGAACTAAGGAAACGCCCCCCGTAAGTTGATGGAATATAAGGCGGGAAATACGTGATCAATAACGTAGAGATAAAATTTCGAGTTTCAAATGAGTTTTCTATTAAAACGCATGACTTTTTCCTTATTCCAGCATATTATGACCTCTTTTTTATTTGTAAACAACAAATTCTTTCAACCATTATTAAAGTTAATCAATATTGTTTCAAATTCCTTGAACGACAGTACTTAAAACGATCCAAGACAGTTTAAAATGGCATTTGAATTTTCCCGCTATACTATCTTTTACTTATAAATAATTAAAAATATTATTCTTATAAAATGCACAAAATATAAAAGGTTTATCATTTTTTTTCCTATCAATTATTGTAAAACAAGTCAAATTTTACTATAATTAAATTTAATTTTGGTAAATGAAGTGCAAACTTTCCCCCTATTTTGTAAATTATCTTTATTTTATATGTGTTTCCTTTACTAACTTTAACGGTGAATCTTTGTTTAATACTTAGCAAATTTTGAATTCAAATTAGCTGTTATGATACAATTTGCAGTTGTAAAAATTTATTTAATCAAATAACTTTCAAACCTTTCCAACTTAGAGTAAATCGTTTATGACGACAATTAATATTCGATTTCAGATTATGCATTTCGTTTCTTTATGACATTCGGTTTATTTATGACGAAAATTAAAATTCGAACCTAAGATAATAAATCTTTAAGCAAGGTTTTGTTATAAGCTTCGTAAATGTCTTAACGAACAAATAATATATATAATAAAGTATTATTTAAAAAACTATAAGACAAATCAGACTATTTTTAATTTAAAATTTCGATCTTTATTTTAAATAAGGTAAAGTTATTCACAATAATTTAACCAATTAAAAGTGGGTATAATTTCCTTGTAAACAGTGAGAGGAAGAAAAAACTTGAATACGATACAGGTAGAAGTTAAAAGCTTTGTTTGCTCATGAATTAGTCACTTTTTGTGATTTCCCTTGGTCTCACTGGCAACATCCATGCAATAGCCCATTTCAAGTCAGAGGCTACGAAGCAACGACTGATACACATTCGGTAGCTATATGTTTTATCTAAATCTTCTAAAAATGCTTGTTCCGTCTTCATCCCATTGGAATAAATATGTTTAAAATTATGTCTTGACATTTTTTTTTTTTTTTGCATAAGATTTTGTCTTGACGCTTTATTTGCGTGCATCAGTGTGTGAATTCAAGTGTTACGCATAGAGAATGCTTCACACTTTAATGAAACGGAAGACCATGTGGATGTTGCCTGTGTGACCAAGGAAAGAACACAGGGAAATTATTCATTTCGCAAACAAATTTTAAGTTTTCTTCTGTGTTGTGTTCAAATTATAACCAATTATAATTAGTGTAATTTTTTTAAATAATCGTAATATACATGAACCGAAGTGCACTGGTGTTATATACATTTCACAAATCGGAAAAATTTGAAAGAAAAATATTTATATACTTATTGCAAACATTAATATAACAAATTTCTAAATGTTGTAATTATTGCTGGAAAATGTTTTACGAAGATTCCTTGTTTTCGAGTTTTTGTTTTTAAAAATTTATCATTAAAGTCTGTGCCTTTGAAGATGAGTCGAAGGTCTCGATGTCTTTTATCGTGGCGTGGCGATCGTAGCTTAATAAATAAAGTCATTGTCATTGTGTATACGAATGCATGTATGTTTCATATCTCCTCTTAAACAACTAGATCGAATTTAATTAAATTTTGCACACTTATTATTTAAGACAACATAAAGAATACTGCCAACTTTCCAAAATTAAAATATAAAATTAATTAGATAATTAATTAATTCAATTAATTAATTAATTTTTCGATAGTAACTTCAGAGGAAACTATTTCGAAAGAATTATTTTTAAAATTCCGAAATTTTATCATTTTAATGACTCGGATTTCATTTCTGTGCAATATATCTTTGTTTTTAAGACTTTAAATGCATTAAAATTAATGTTAACGTTAAGCTATTCAATAACGACTTTCAAAAAAATTTCAGTTTATTTTAATATACATATCTTTTTTTAGCAGGCTTTCATTTGTTTCAAAGTATATATTTAACAATGCCAAAAAGCAAGAATAATGCAATCGGAGGGAGACAAGAAAAGTAAAGTTTTTGTGAGCAAATAAAACAAATGTTACACGACAGCAGTGAATTTAAACTACGAAAATTAACCAATGTTTTGGCTTTTTTTTCACGACAGAAAAACTTAGAAGGAAATTATTCCTAAAAAAAAAAAAAATTACGCCATCAAAAAATTTAAAAAAATCCCCCCTTTAATGATATTAATTTCATTTTAAACATTCTTTCATTGTTATTAATTTTTTTTAGAAAATTTATGACAAAATACTTTGTTACGAAGAAATTTATAGATATTTCTTCGTTTGACTACGTTAAGACCCTACCCCTCTGTAAGACTATTTTTTTTAAAAATATCAATATATTTGTTTGAAAACAGTTTGTTATTATAATATGCTTTATAAAAGTAGTTTCTACATTAAAAAATATAATACCTGAAATGATTTTAATACTGAACAATGCCAGACATATCAAATAGTGTGAGTTAAAATAAGAATTTCTTTTCGGGAAAACATTTATTATTTCTAATCTTTCTTAGATATAAAACACATACTTTGATCAGGCATTTTTTCTTGAACCTGTTTCACAAATGACAGTATAGCTTATATTACAGTACTACATATACATTGAAATTATAACGTAAATGCTATTAGAATAGTGGTTTTAGTACTTATAATCCACCTAAATCATTTGCTTAATCAAAGACCTTGTGAAAAAACTTTTTTTGAAAAACAAAACACGAGTCCTTAAAAAATATTAAAATGTTTACCCAAATAATGTTATTTATATATTATTTAAATATTGAGTAATTGTTATCACTCAATAATTAACTCAGTTATTTTCAATAGATTTATCTGAAGGTAAGTTTCATTAAAGATGGTATGTCTCGAGATCTAAATTCCTGAATTATGTAATGAATTATGCAGTGCGTTCATTAGAGTAATTATAGAAGTAGAGTTAATGAGGTCTTCATTACCTCTATCGCAGGGCCATCAGCAGAAATTCCTGGTAATCCGTCTCGTCCTGATGGACCCTAAAGAAAAAAAAATGAATTGGCTTGAAAAAATTTATAGTTCTTAAGTAAAATGTTACATAACAGCACTTAAGATAATGAGAGGTCAATGACCGACGATGATAATTATAGCAAGTGTTACAAATTATGTGAAGTGTCATTGGAAATACAGAATTAGATTTCCTGTTTTCCTATATGAAGAGGCTTTTATGAAAATATCAAAATAAATTGACATTACTGGAAATGTAAAGTAATTCTTGGCAGTGTTATTGATAAAAAAATTTCTAGGTCAGCTTGCAAATTTTTTAAAATTAAAAAGAAACATACTTAAATCTAGTCTTCATATAAAGCGAAATCGTGTTTTGTTTTTTCGGTGCAAGAGACTAATTAATTCATAATGACTTGTTAATGATCTTTTAATTATGCAAAATTCTATACTTACTTGCATCTTGCAAGGAACGGAGACTTTTTTTCAGACTAATGTAATTGTTGTTATAACTTTAATGTAAATAAATTTGCAATGACAGCAATTAAATAATTATGTGCACTACACTAATTAATAATTATGTGCATGACCATACAAACAAAAATCCATTCAAGTGTAAACAATAAAAAATTATATTCTGACTTATTCTCTATTTACTATAAACAAAAAAATTACAAAATTTCAAAGACAGTGTAATTAAAGAAGGTATAGTAACAAAATTAACTTACAGGTGGTCCTGGTAATCCAGGTTTACCAACAATTCCTGGTTCACCTTTTAAACCCTGAAAAATAAAAAAAATATGTAACAGGGAAACAAATTTCTTAGCTCACTAATTTTCTCCATAAATATATTCACAGTTTCGCTTCTTTTTAGAGGCTGCTGTGGCCTGAGGGTAAGGTTTCGGCTTGTGAGCCGTAGGGTTTCAGACTCGTGACACGATTCAACCGAAGAACCGTCGTGTAAGGGGGTCTGTCGCACGTTAAATCTGTCAGACAAAATGTCCTCCCACTGGTGTGGAGAGGGGGTGCCAACTGAGGTGTCGTGCTCGTCATCTGACCGCGGTTCAAAATTACGAGGTCCGTCCCAAAATAACCCTAGTTTTGCTTTAGAATGGGACATTAATATAACTAAACTCGTTTCTTTTTAGTAAAGTCTAATTTTTATTTAGACAGAAGCTTATGAATAGATTTTTTTTTTTTTTTTTTTTTTTGTTAATTTTTGATTCAAAGATTTGCTGTTCAGACAGTTCATTTGTAGTTGCGGTCAATCAAATAAGACTAGAATATGTGCTTAATTCCTGACGTTTTATGAAATGAAACGGATACTAACTTTTTACGTTCAAGTTATGAAATATAGTAAGAGAAAGTACTGTAATCATCCAAATATTTGATCTCATGATTTTGACGAATCTATACGTTTTAGACATCCCGAGTTCGGCATTCATTTTCAGAATTCTGTCTGTTGTCTGTGGATACGATAACTCAAAAATGGATATATATATGTTAGTTAGATGGATGGAATTTGGTACATGGTCTTTTGGAACACCAATTTATAGATTTCCATCAAGTTTTGAACGATACCCATTCACGGGAATTTTGTCTATTTCTCAGAGAGCTACTGAAGACGATAACTACAAAATATAAAAAGATAGATGGAAAACAATTTGTTCATAGTTTTTGCAACTAAAGTGTAATCCCTAATCACAATTTGAACGAAATCTATTCCCTTCTCTGTGCATGTTCTTGCATGTAAATACGACAACTCAAAAAGGCAACAACTTAGATAAATAAAAGTTGAAATGTTATCTTATTACTAAAATTGTAGTTTTATGTAAAATTTTTGTTTCAATCTGTTCTAAAAAAGGTGTCCAAAATGATAATTCTGCTTTCTTCCCTATACTACGAAGCAGAAAGCCCTCATGTGCGAGCTTTTGAAAATAAAAATCTATACACGACGCTCATGTACATAAAAATGGTCAACAGTTATAATACAGAGGTAGAAAGAAATGTTTTTATTATAGAGTATGTGGAAAAATTTCAGGAAGACTATTCCCGCTGATTTTAAAAGAAACAATTTACAGCCAAAAAAATCTACAATTCATTATTTTATATCATTTAATTCTGCTGAGAAGTTTTAATTTCACACACACACACAAGATATCCTAGACATTTTCATTTTTTTTTATCTGTTGTTCAAACGTAGTTTTTTTCAGTCCAAGTTATTTTTAGCAAATGGAACAGTTAGTGGTCAGTACATGATGGGTGTGGCAACAATTCAAAGTTCAACTGCTGATGAGTTCTGATAGCAACAAGTACGTTTATAAACAAGTCCTTGGATAGAAAAAAGATCTCGAGGAATAAGACTAGATCGTTTCCTCTCCTTTATGGTTGGAACTCAGACGAGTTAGCAATAGCGTAAGCTTTACTTTACCTTTACTTACTTTATATTATTATTATCTTTTTGTTTGGGCATTATTTATTAATGGATGATATCGCGAATATTCATCTAAACAGATAGTGTAGGTTTTCTTTCGCCATCAGACCAATCACCTTTCTGCAGAAGGATTTAGTGCGGTTTAAATTTTTATTGGAATCCAGTCCCTACCTCGTGTTATCATGCGTTTTTTTTTTTTTTTGAGGGGGGGGGGAGGGAAGAGACAGTAGAAACTTTTCATGTTAGAATTGCAAAGAAACATTAATGTACGATCTATAAAAATTTTTTAGTTAATTTTATGAGGTGCATTTATCCAATTCAGATACCATTTTAATTGGATTAATTTTCCATTGAAATGTCATCTTGTGTACGTTTAAATATTCATTGTACAAATATTTATATATGGATTCAATGATATCCGAAATTAGCAAATTAAAAGTCTTCAAAGGTTTGTATTAGTTTCAATGGTTCTGTCTCCTATATGAAACTTTATGGACAATTACTGATGTTTACCGCTAACGAAATCTTTTCTTTGCACATTCTCCTGCAGTTGTCAAAATCAAACAACACTTAATATTCTGTCTATAATCCTTCTTGTTTATTTTTTTCGTCAACGAAAAGAAGTAAAGAATATATGTTATGCAGAATGAAATTTTTCATGCTATATAACATATATTCTTTTACTTGGAACACAGATTGGGTATCTGTTTATTTTTTTCGTCAACGAAAAGAAGTAAAGAATATATGTTATGCAGAATGAAATTTTTCATGCTATATAACATATATTCTTTTACTTGGAACACAGATTGGGTATCTGTGTTCCAATCGAGCCGAATCAAATCCTTTTAAAATGGGACACATAGAATGTGCCATGGAAACACGGAGAAAAACATAGGCAAAATACATGCATCATTTTATTACACTTGATACAAAGCGTTCTTTGCATTCATTGCAAAATTATTCCATAATTAATTTAGTTTGGTTTAATTATATTAAAGTCCTAATTTATAGTAACATGAGGGCTATTTTAGGACGAGCCATGTCATTTTGAGCCATTGTCAGAAAACGAGGAAGGATTTAGTCGGCACTATTTTCTAGAAGCTTCCGCCCCCAACAGCGGGAGGAAATTTCATTTTGACAGATTTAACGCGTACCAGGTTCGCATAAATTGTTGTTATTCTTGGAGTCGGGTTTCGTACCTAAAATTCTCCGATCCCGAAGTCAAAATAAGTGACCAAGTCAAAATTCCAAAAAAATTATTCAATAAAGAATCTGGAGAAAGGCTAATGAACAATTTTCTGAAAATACATTCACTATAAGAGCGGTTTTTAAATAGACACTTTCTTTTAGTATTATAAAAAGCAGAAATTTTAGATCGAATTAATTTAATTTATTATTAAATATCAAAAAAATTATGGAATCGAGAATTCAGTTTTTTTTCTGTAATTCACATACAGATGGCGCAATTAGTATGGATCGAAAATTTGATTAAATCAATTGATTAATTGATAATTAAGATCTAATCAGACGTTTTACTGTCATCGAGTGTGCATCAGAGTATAAAATTTTCAAACTCCATCAGGAAGTTAATGATAAATAAATTACAAACTCACATTTTTGCAAACTTGATGTTGAATAAAAGAATATATAAATATTTTCTTCTTTATTTAACGATATTTTCTTTTATCTTTTTAGCTTTTAAAACATGTTATTCTAATGAAAGTAATTTGTGTTATCTGTGAAATTACGACAGGCAATGAAAATTGTCATTTTTGGCTTAAACAATAAAATTCGTCTTGCTTATTTAATGCACAAAATATGCAGAATATTTAAAAATGTAGTCTTTTTTTGCATAATGTATTAAGCCGTTGAAATTATTAATGCTTTAATGTAAATGAAAACTGCCTGCTCTTCGCTAACAGTAACAAATTATTCTTGTCTCATGATAATTCATTTACATTTGACTCTTCAAGGGCAAATGAAAAATTTTCTTAATGTTAATTGCATTACTCATAATTATACTAATTACATCCGCGCTCATCAATCGCAAATAGGCATCATTACTTTTGCCCATTACGTGAATCATTAGTATGGAAATTAGACATTTATTTTTTGAACATTTTCATTCGATCCTTTTAACAAGTTCTAAGAATCATGTCAATTCCTTGTCAGCACTTATAAAATAACTAGTTACTTTTCCTTTATTAAAAAAAAGTTTTTAAAATATACTTCTGGAAAATACACGAAAACTCAAAATATTAATAAAAATTACATGCACACAAATGTTTCACGATTTGCTTCTTGAGTCTTTTGTGGCGACTTGCTTCAGTAATCCCTAAAAAGGGAAAATCTAGCGCGAGTTTTCCCTATCCGATGGAGAATTCAATCAGTCTGGCCGACTGAGTTTGGAATCGGTAACTAGCAGGTAATAATAATTTAAAAGGCTCTGGAATTTTTACCTATATGTTTCGATGAATTTTATTTGTTAATTCGGTGTATTCCAGCATTCGTAAAAATCGTGTGATGTAATAAATAATTAAAGGGCAATAGGTCTGATAATTTGTAATACACAAATTCATTGACACACCTTCATTTAATATTTATGTTTTATGAAGTTCATCTGTGCATCGCCACTTCTCCCAAAAGAAGAAATAACAAGAACAAAGGACAGTGTTTTTTCATCCTTTTGTTCAAAACTGCAATTTTCTTTATCTAGTGAAACGTGAATGAAAAATACTCAACTCTCATTCTTGTTTTTTAAAACCTGAATATAAATAGTTCTTCCTTTTAAAAAACGTCTGACACCCCCCCCCCTTTTTTTGACAGATGATATTTAATTCGCTTTACACTTAGGTCGCGCAAAAAATTCCAATGCAGCTCAGGCAAAAACTCAGCTTCTTGTTCCTTCTAATAATTTGCAAGACTAGTGTGTGTTCTGGCAGCTATTGACACTAATTTCTTACTCGTATTATTGATGCTTCAGTTGGTGGCTTACAAAAATTTTGAACCTTTGATCGTATCGGCAGGTGTCCTAATCTTATCAGGCGAAACGTTTTTGAATCTAGATAGCCTTAGGATAAATACGATCATGAAGTCAGACAGGCATTTGTGATTTGTGTGGTAAAGAAGAATCTCTTAGAATCTTGCGTGGAATCCTTTTTTTTTCAGCTGGGAAAAATATTTAATTAATTTAATCAAGTGCAAATCAAATTTGTCATTCCTCAAAATCTTTCATTATGACATTTGTATTTAGGAGAGGAAAATGAATGGAAATATCAAATTCTTTTTATGAATGTTGACAAGTAGTTTCTAATTATAACTGAGAAGTGAATAAAAATAAGCTTCTTCAGATGAAATTTTCCCTATGGTGATGAATTATGCATAACTACATAACATTATGCTTGCACAGTTAAAATAAGAAACATGATTCAGAGAATATTTATCTACCATAAAAGTGAAACACTTCCATTAACTATAGAAGTGACTAGTTTCCATTTTGGACCTACACATAAGGCTAATTTTCTTGTACTGGAAGCCATTTGCTGAACCTTTTCTTCGCATTCATGCAAGCCATTATTTGAAAAACCGAATTTTAAGCACTGCGCGTCTTTTTTAAGAAATGAAATTCACAAAAAATTATCATTCCTATAAGGTGATGACTATGATGGCAAAAAAAGAATGCCCTGCATCCAAAATGTTCGTTGTTCTCTGAACTGGACTATTTTTGTTAAATGGACACTACATTCTATGAAAGATTTGGTAAATTATCAGTTCGTTTTGTATCTACACTATTATATGAAATGGTATAAGTATTTTGTAATTATGGTACAATATTAGACGATACCAGATTTTTCATCTTGTGTCTACATCATATGCATCAAGAGATGTTACACCTATGGCAGCAGATTATACATCTAGCCAGCTAACACAACGAATCTTAGGTTGAATATATTCTGAAACTTATTATTACACTTAAAAATGCCTACTAATCTCTAGCTTATGAGATGAGTTGTTTTTCCTCTTCGATTTGATTCTAAAAAGCAACATTTTATTTATAATATGAATTTATTTCCTTAGATTGTGATGCATTTTTACTATTACAAAGCGCCACTTTTCCAAGTGGTAAATCTGAAGATAAATTTTTAGAAAAGAAAATTATTCCACATTTTTGAAATGTTTAATTTTCTGGTTTTGTATTGATTCAATAATTAAATCAAATTGAATCAATTCAAAACTCAAATCAATTCAAACAATGCAATAAAAATAATATTTTTTGAGCCAGATGATTTCTTAACCATTTAATGTCCTAGAGAGTTCCTTTTTTACAAACTAATTAAAATTTGGTAGAGATATTTCTTTTTTATCTTTATATAGGTAAGAGTCAAAAAATATACTTAATATATCTAAATATTTCAAGCAATATTTTTAATAACGTCAAAAAATGTCTTGAATTAAGTAACAATTTTAAAAACCTTCTCTTAACAAGTAACACCACTTATTTCAATTTTCTAAATTTAACATCAGGAAAAAATACTGAATAATTCGCAGCAAAAAACGAATACAGTGGATTTATTTTTCTCACAGCTATTAAGAACAGAAGACCGCATATGATATACCGACGTGGAAAAAAAAACCCTTAGAAATATTCAGTTTATTTTTCTTCCTCGCTTAAAATTAAAAAAAGTAAAATAGGTGGTGTTGCTTGTTAAACCAGAAAATCGGCTAATGCGACGCACGTGTCTAGCTCGTCAAACGCTGGTAAGGAGTTAACTAAAAAACTTAATTATCACTGAACAATGTTTTAAATTGTGGGGATGAAATTAATACCTACCGGAAGACCTCTGCGACCTGGTGAGCCTCTATCTCCTTTTGAGCCACTATCACCCTGAAAATAAATATAAAAATCATTTCATTCATTCATGATACTGTAAGATACTGCTTTGCATTTCGTATCGTTTCTCAACTGCGGTTTTGAGTCGCTAGTAATGAAAGACAATCGTTGTTTTAAAATTTAAAAGACAAGAGATGTTACGATAAAAGAAAAAAAAGAAAATGAACGACTTCCGAATAAAACAGCTGCTTAAACATTTGAAACTTATTTTAGAGGAACTAAGCGAGAGAAAAAATTAAAATGGAAGAGTTATTTAATATTACAAATTACTTGACTGAGATGCATACCCAATGAACTTAAGTAGAATGACTGCGATTTTATATCGATACAAGTTTGAAATTTGACCCAATATACAAAATAAAATGACTCGTTTTGATATTTTTTATATTTAGATAAGTTTGCATTTGAAATCAGATAATTATCACAGACACAAATTATTTTGATGATTGAATTTATGGGCAATTTGTGAGATTATGATGATTTACCAAACAGGAAATATACGACGAGAAAAAAAATTAAATCAAATTTATAATTAGAATATGTTGACTTTTCCGTTTTCAGCATGGTATTAATTGAAAGGACTTGGGCGTTCTTTAATTTCATTGAAATCTTCAGCTCAAAGTTTATATTTCCTCCAGAATACATTAAAATATATCTGTCCTGTGGAAACGGCATTTTTTTATAAAGCAAGATTTTGTTCATTATTTCATTAAAAAGTTATCTTTATTACAATTATGAATTGTTTAGTTAAAAAAATTTCATTATTAAATTAATAAAGGTTACCTTCCCCAAAGGTCATAATCACTGCCATTTTTTTCAAACTTTTGCTGCTACTTTGCTTTCAAACTGCTAGCGAATGCTACATTTTGGGATTAATAATAAGAGATCAGAAGACAGAATGAGGATCTAACTCAGATCAAAAGCTGTAAAACTCAGCGACGCTACACAATTAACAGTTACATAAAACATTGCCAGTACTGGATTGCACGATACCCTACTGTCATTCTATCTCCAACGCTTCTTCAATGAAACAAACTAAATTATACAATGTCTATAATAATTTTTCTTAAACCATTTCAGAAATTGCCTTAGGTAAAAAAAAAAAAAAAACTTAGAGAATTAATCTTCTTAAAAAATCAGTAAAAATCAAATATTAAGAAATTATTTTTATGTGTAAAGGCAGCTGCCTTCCTTAGTTTAGAGGTTTGAGTTGATTGAGACACACTTGAAAAAATCTCATTAATATTAAATATAAGTGCAGAATCATTTGTGAAAATTTCTCTTAGTTTTTCAATAAACATACTGATTTCTTCTATTCATTTAGCACAACTTAACATAAAAAAAAATACTTTTTAATTGCAGGTCAATTTTTCTATGCCATAGATCATTACTAATTTTGAGCTGTAAAAAGTTATGAAACTTAAAAAGTAAATCTTTTCATCTTGTACATCGTTTTGTACATTTCTCTCAGTTTATCAATAAACATGCTGATTTCTTCTATCCATTTAGTACCACTTAACATAAAAAAACACTTTTTAACTGCAGGGCCAATTTTCTATGCCATAGGTCATTACTAATTTTGAGCCGTAAAAAGATATGAAACTTAAAAAGTAAATATTTTCATTTTGTACATCGTTTTGTACATTTCTCTCAGTTTATCAATAAACATACAGATTTCTTCTATTCATTTAGTACAACTTAACATAAAAAAAAAAAAAAAAAAAAAAAACACACACTTTTTAACTGCAGGGCAATTTTTCTATGCCATAGATCATTACTAATTTTGAGTTGTAAAAAGCTATGAAACTTAAAAAGTAAATCTTTTCATTTTGTACATCGTTAACAAAACTACTCTTGTCATTATTATGTGATGCATGTTAAATATTTTAGTCACGTATATATTAAATACATTATTTAAAAATCCACATCGCACTTTGTAATAAGAATGCAAAGGAAGGAAGACCTGAAAATTACTGCATTAAATCAATCGATTTCAAATTCCTACCACATTTTGACCTTCCAGGAAATTACACATTTTACATCGTAATAATGCTTACCTTTGAACCTGGCACGCCATCTTTTCCTGGCAAACCTTCTGGACCTGCTACACCCTGAAAAATAAGTTTTGTTATGTAAACTATTGTATTGAACAAACAGAAAAACAGTTATGGGTTTCTAGGGAAAGTTCTTCGTTCAGGCAAGGAAGGTTTCTAGAGGAAGTTCTACGTTCACACGAGGATAAACTGAAATGTGCAAGACTAAAAGGATTTGTTGAATTTATTGGGTTTTATTCTACCAAAATGTAATAAAAAAGGTTTTAGAATATTCTAAATGGTAAAAACTGATTGCATAACCTAACTTTTTTTTATTAATTTAGTAATAAATTTACTAAGGTAGGTATGCAGTTACTGCGATCTTTTACAGGAAGTAAGCTCAGGTGATTAGTTCAAATGAAACATATCCCGAAAAAGATGTGTTTAAAGGATAATGAGGAATAATTTAATAATTCATGATAATGCATTTAAACTTCATAGTATTAAATTATAACTTCGGTTTTATTTTGTTTCTTGCAGGAAAATGATACACTTCCCGTGCTAAGAAAAGTTTAACTTCCGGAATCACAACATTCCATGTGACTCAAGTGATTGGTTCAAATGAAACCTAGTTCGAGAAAGGTGTGTTATAGGATAGTGGGGAATAATTCAATAATTCACAATAATGCATTTAAACTTCATGCTATTATCACTTCGGTTTTATTTTGTTTGTCGCACGAAAAAGATACATTTCCTGTACCAAGCAAAGCTTTGTTTCCGGAATCACACTTAAAACATTTCATATGACCAAAAATAGTTAATTATAAATCTAACTATATAAAGCTCGGCTAGACTAATTCAAGGCTGCTTATGTCTTTAATGGAAGCTTCACGTGTTTTAGATACAGTAGCTATAAAGTTGTGCTAAGTTCATTTGAAGGAAAATTGTTGAGCTTATTCCTTACCAGAATCTCCATGTGTTTCATAAAAGAGTTTTTTTTAAAAAAATTAATTGATTTTTGGACTGTTCATATCAACATTTTTTAGTGAGAGGTAGTTTGTATTTATTTATTTATCTTAATTGGACTTTGTCTTAATACCTGGGGCCATAACCCAAAAAGATCCGAAATATTACATATGAATACTAATATTTTTCTACGAAATGATAAACAAATTGTTACGAAACTTACTGGAGGACCTGGTGGCCCTGGTTCACCTGGAGGACCAGCGACAGCTTCACCCTAGACATGGAGTTATAAAAAAATGAAAAATTAATACTATTCCTTAAATATATAGTAAAAAAATATCATCAGAAAATAGAAATTAAAAATAAATCCTCCTTTTGTTGAATCTTATTATACAAAACGACAACATCTTCCGATAAATGTTTATTTTTATTTGTAATCCATCTGAATGAATATTTTAAGCTAATATATTCAAAAAAAAAAAGTTGAGATTTTGAAAATTTGACTTCACTGTTAAAATGTTGTCCTGATTCTGGGTTTGGTTAATATCGGAAACAATTCTCGTTCTCCTAACATTGTTAAGTCAATCACATTTACTGTGCAATAATGACAATTATGGTTTTTGAGCCAAATAATTTCTCATAAACAAACATCTAATAAGAGACGGTGTCCGAGTAGGTAGTTGCTTTGGGCCGCTTGCTAAAAGGGGGTCTCAGGTGGATCGATTAAAAAATACTATTAGCCTGATTGCTAGTTGTTAAATTTGCAAATAAAATAAAATAATCCTATGAATTATAAAACATTAGAGCCGTATTATGGGTTTACAGTGAATTATTAAAATCATTACTAAAAAGATTAACTATGAAGGGTACCTCATTCCTGCGAAAGCAACCGGGGTAATTTGAATGACTCAGTCTCAGCAAAAATTAAACTAAACTCCATGGGGAACACTATATAGCCCCTATTAGGAATGGCTCACGCACCCACTTATTATACAGACCAATAATCGGCATAAGGGCGACTCGCCACACAGCGTTAATTCCTCAATGACGCGCGAACCAACCATCATACTAGAAAATTCTCATCTACATATCTGAGATACCCCTAAATTAGTATAATTTAAGAAGATTAAAGAATATCTAATTATTTATTTATAACACATTAGAATATTATTTATTCACTTAACTGGCTATGTTATATTGGAAACACAATAACTATGGTAACTATGTTATAACAGGTATTGCAAAATGGAATCTTTTAATTTTACGTTTATTAGAAATTTACTATTTCTTTACAATGTATCATGATAATTAAATGCTTTCATTTGTAAGTAATCATATCATTAACAAATTATTCTAGTTAAATTTTCAAGCATTCCATTGTTTTAGTCATTTTTTCCAATGATATACACGTTAAAAAATAGAGAAATGAAACATATATTTTCAAGTTTACTTTAATAAAAAATTAAACTAAGATGAATCACTATAATGTGGATTAATGAAAAAAAAATGTTTTGAAATGTAAAACTAAATTGACTAGTTATAAAAAAGGAGTCTTATAATGCGTACTGCCTGGAACTGCTAAATGTGTGAATCCACCTCTGCATCTAACAGCGTTCAGATGAATCTGTAATCGCTCTATGTTAGGGATTCTCATTTTTCTTTTTCCAATCATAATACTTTTCTATACCAGTAAAAGACCTTTCGTGCGTATGCACGTTTCACACTCTTAGGTGTTAAAAAAAATAACGAAATATTGAAAACTAAGGTTAGCTATAATGGAAGTGAACTTGAATTCGAATAGACTGATAAAGCTCTTGTGACCTCCGTACACCGTGTTGCGTCTGTGCTGGTTTTGTTACTTCAAAAGCATCACTCAACGCAAATGTACGGATACTTGATCCATCATCAGATCTGACTTCAAACAGTCTGGCCAACGTAATGGGGTTTGGCAGAATTGAATTCTAATTCGTGATTCTGCTCTGGATAAATAATCTTCAAATAATCATTTTGCAAATGATTTATATCATTATACTAAATATAATTTCACGATAAAACAATTTAACTCATAAATTCATTTTGTTGCGCGTAGCTCTATAAGAACAATAAATTATACTTAATTATTTCTCTTCAAAAGGGATGATTACTTTGAAAAACATCTGCACTTAATTGAATTTGTGAAATAGACTTAATAAAATTCAAGCAAATTCATTGTCTGATATTCTGGTTATATATATATATATATATATATATATATATATATATATATATATATATATATATATAATATTATATTATATTTAATTTACAAGCATCTGAATGTATTCAAGAAGTTTTTATTAATGGCAAAAAAAGTTGTTTAAAAGTTGTTTCAGACTACAGAAAGGATAATACAAATGTAATATGATTTTTGCTGAAGGAAATCTTAAATTATTTGAAGTTTCGGTTTCTTTATCCCCCTATAAATATTAATGTAAAATTATTCTTACATGTGTTTCATTTTTATCTTATACAAGAAATTATGTCAGAAGGCTTGTAAAGAGCCATAAGTCACAACACAACTCAAGAAATTAAAAAATTGGTTTTTACCCATCAATACACGCCTATTCCTTTTTCTTGTTCTCAAAAAAAATTTTAAATTACAATTCACTTTCTAACATTCGGGCTTCTTTGCTTTAGATCATCTTTAAAATTCATTCATAATTTTTTACCCCTACTAGGAGTAATGATTAAAAGTAAAATAATCTTATAAGTAATGATTAAAAGTAAAATAATCTTATAAGTAATGATTAAAAGTAAAATAATCTTATAAGTAATGATTAAAAGTAAAATAATCTTATAAGTAATGATTAAAAGTAAAATAATCTTATAAGTAATGATTAAAAGTAAAATAATCTTATAAGTAATGATTAAAAGTATAATAATCTTATAAGTAATGATTAAAAGTAAAATAATCTTATAAGTAATGATTAAAAGTAAAATAATCTTATAAGTAATGATTAAAAGTAAAATAATCTTATAAGTAATGATTAAAAGTAAAATAATCTTATAAGTAATGATTAAAAGTAAAATAATCTTATAAGTAATGATTAAAAGTAAAATAATCTTATAAGTAATGATTAAAAGTATAATAATTTTGTAGTTACTATGCATCAATACTGTATATCTAATGCGAATGAATAGTAAAGAAAAAATTATAAGGGTTAAATAAGCATTTTTTAAAAATATATATTCCCAAAATTTAAGTTTCTAATTTCTAATTTTATTTAAACATTCTTTAATGTGATTAAAACATTTGTTTCAAATAGAAAATAAAAACACAATATTACTTTTCTCCTTTTGTAAATTGTAATGGATATGATAGTTATTGCATGTAACTTTCACTAGAGCACTATTTACAACAGAAAATACTTTTCTATGTTTCTAAAATGTTTCTTCTTCTAGAATGTTATAGCATTCTCCCAACCAAAAAAGTATTAAAAACAATATTCTGCTACAGACGGAATCAAGGTTTAAATATAACTCAATCGACTTATGTAAGCTGAGAATCAGAACAGATTTTTATTTTACTATATTTTACGATCTGTCTGTGATAAATTTCAGTCTGTCAGCTGACCTTGCCATTCCTATTTGATTGATTATTCTTTAGAGTTTTATTGAGGGCGGAACGAAAAAGACGTCCACAAACTTGACGTACAGCTACATTTAATACTTTATTATGGGCTTTAGTTCTATCATAGCAAATCAAACTCTTTTCAAATTTTACATAAGTAAGTACAGTATGAAATGCTTATAAAATTATTTTTTTAAAAATAACGTCTAGCAATTTTTACCAAAAGGGAACACATATAGAAATTTCAAAGAATTCTAATATTTTTAATTGCTTTTATTTTAATAGCGTGATTTTTTTAATGAAAAATATGACTTGCACCACAAATGACTTAGTCTATCTATATGAAAATTCAATGCATACAATTTTCTCACACGTGCAACTAATTGAGTTCTTGACAAAATGATTGATTCTTACCGTAGTTCCTGGTCCTGGACGACCCGGTGGACCTCTGGGACCAGTTGGACCCTAAGAGAACGATGGAAAATGCATTAAAATGTGTTAAAAAGTTTTTTTTTTTTACTTTGGCTTCTATCTTAGAAGTGCAAGAAATTATTTCCAACACGTTTCACTTGTTTAAATAGCTTACACCATAAAGTTGCCTTTAGCCCGTACTTTTAAGAGACGGCGCAAAGTGTGTTAAACTATTAAAGCACAAACCGTCCATAACCTTTTGCAGTGAATTTTAATTAGTTTCTAATGTTTTTCTTTATAAAATCCTTGCTGTAATAACTGATAATTGAGTTGTATATCGCTGCAGACATTCGTGGAATGTAACATAGTAATCATGTATTCTACTCACGATTCACCTCAGGTGGCCTAAGAATAAAAACAAATATTTTTTACATGCAAGAAAATAAACGAAGAGGCGTTTCCAAAACTAATTTTACTTTTAAATATAGCCTATACTATTCGTGTATCAGTAGCATAAGGCAGATTAATAATAATGACTCCAATTATCACTCTTTCCATTTTACGCTAACTGTGGAAACTCGTTGAACAAGTTCAATTTACTGGAGACTAGAAAATCAGTTGAATGTCTGATGAACTTGAATCCTGAATAATGACAAATGCAGGCGTGATGTAACGCGCATCGTCTAGTTAAGAAGCAATTGGCTAACTAACCGCTTTCGAGCCTCTATTGGGGCAAATGATAGTGGCTGAAGAGATGTAAATATTGGAGGAGAAATGGCATAGCCGAGAGTTGTGGATTGAATACTGCAGGCCATGACCTTGTCAGTCAGTAGCCATTAAGAAAGGCCCCGAGTCACTTTAATTGGCTCCAAGGCGTCGGTTTTATTGTTATTTGCAGCAAGCCATCCATCATGTACTCAAATGGAAAAATCTCGGTCAAAAGAAGGTTTCCGGGAGAAGAATACGATTTATGAAGCCTAGAAAGTTTTGCTGCCCTCCCACCCACTTCTAGATAATGCCATTCAAATTTTCTCTTTAAAGAAAGATCGACTATCACATACATTTATAAAAGAAACCACTCAAATTCTATAAAAACTAAATACAAAGCATTACATTTATAATTCTGATGTGTGAATAAGACTTTAACAAAAAACGTGGATTGCAAACAAAAAACGTGGATTGCATGTGTTATGCTCAGTAAAATTTAGTGAGACATGATAGTCGGATATTTCAAACCAAATAACCGTTCATTAACAGAATTTATGTTGAAAAGTATTAAATATCTACGAATGTTTTTAAAGAATAAAAATTAGACCAACATTAATAAGCCTTGAGTTGCTGACTTGGTCTAAAATTACAATTAAATGGAATTATTTTCTGAGAAAATATTACAGTGATGAGTGACTGATTGTTGCTTTATACAGTTAATGTCAATAACTCAGTTCCAAAGAATAACAAGTTGTATACATACAGTGAGAGTGGATTTATCCCCTTGTGGTAAAATGACGCCATCGGCTTTTCATGCCATACCGTACAGTGATGAGATAAATGAGGCTAAAGTTACTGTTGAATGTGGTAATAATTGATTTAATTTAAAATTTCTGTTACATTGAGCCTAAAAATATTTTGTACCTTTTAATTACTTAAATAAATGGCACGCATCATTATCATGCGTTATTTTACTATTAGAACTACTAGTCACAATCAAAGTAACAGCCAAATTACGTTAATTAGATTTCATTCTTGTAAACAGTAAGTGTGAAGGAATTACAGTTTTATCCAAATCAATAATATAATTTTAATAAGAATGTGTATAAATTATAAAATGAAACGTTTTTTATATAAAAATTAAATGGTCGTGTACAATTTTTCATGATAAAAATGCACCCGAAGGGCTTAAGATGCACGCTTACACCACAAATGAGTACAGCTAAGGTTAATAACTAATTACTGCAGTTCACTTACAGATATTTAAAAAAAGTGCTCTGAAGAGATAAAAGAGTTGCTTCTAGTTTCTGCATTATCTCGTAGTCACGGTTCAGATTTCAAAAGAAGCCTAATAAGCTATTCATATGATTAAAAAAAAGTGGACAATCATGCTACGCCGTACAGCAAAAGATTGGTTGAGCATGTGACATCATATAATACTGATTACATGGTAAATGGCTTCTTATAATGGCATAAACAAATATTCTTAGGGTACGACCAGCTGTTTGAAAGTTATCAAGATGATGTCTAACTGTTTCATTAACTAAACACACTTCCTGAGATAAAAATCTGGCAGACCAATATAAAACACCAATAACCTTACCATCATAAATTATTTTAAGAAATTTCCATTCTTTCTAAGATATATAATGTATGGATTCGATCGATAACATGATGGAACAAAAATTTATTTTTTGCAATTTTCTATAAATTGCATCGAAAGTTTTTATTATGAATTCATCAGGAAGCTGTTGATTTTATTGATAAAATGACATTACCTTATTTATACTGAAAATTATCACTGTTATATCAAAATGTCATATGTCAAATTTGCTATAACGTTTTATCGATGTAAAAACTTTCATTGGTTTATTATAAATTCCCTAATATTGTTGTATATATTATTTGATTGTTCTATGCTGTCATAAAATTCCATACGTTGCTAGTTGTTACAGCTGCCATCTAGAAATTCGCATTTTTGTTGATGTGGCTTTTGGTATACGACATTTTGATATAATAGTGATAAAGCTTTAATTTTTTAGTATTTTATTTTATATAATTTCATAATTTTTTATTTTATAATAAATAGTCTCTGTATTTGTACTAGTTATATTCAAGAAAGGCATAAACACTCACTGACAAAAAAACTTGAGAAACATCTGCTCTTAAATTCGTTCACGTTATTTATTATTGAGGAAAGTTAACATTTTTGTTTTTCCTGGGAAATCCAAAGTTTGAAATAGGGATCTTAACTAGTGAATGGCAATAGAACTTGAACTTTCTTACACGCGGTTCAGTTCTTGTTGTACTTGCTGAAAAAAAAATCCAAACTGGCTTAAACACTTGATACAACTGCCAATTAAAAAGCATCACCCAAAAGAAAAGAGGAAAGTTTGCTTGCATTCAAACACAGAGAAAGAGGAGTTTCTTTTCCCCATTCTTCTTGTGTGGGTAGATTTTCTTCTGAGACCTTGGATGAATATGCATGCAGCCTCGATGATACAAACATAGGTTTTGAATAACACTTTTTTTAACTGCAATGTTGCTAATTTTATTAGATTCAGGGATTTTTTGTGCGATTTTTTACGAACTTTTTAGAGACATCTGGTAAGGTGTTTTTGCAAACTTTTAAACCTCTTCTGTTACTTGAGAAGACACGTAAGTATGTGAAAAATAAAAATAGGCCACAGACTTTTTCTTCACTTGTCAGCTAGATCCTAAAACCCTTAATAAATGCTGAATGAAAAAATGTAGCTTGTAATGAGCCCTTAAAAGTATATCTGGAAGCTTGACTAATGAGTGAGCAGTAACCTTACCGGTTTTCCAGTTTCTCCTCGATCGCCCTTGTCCCCTTTCTCTCCCTAAGTGAGACAAGAAAGATTAATTATACATCAACATGGGAAAATAGAAAAAAATGAATTTCAAGTGGAAAATACTTCAACAGTATTTATCTGGACCCATTCAATGTCATGTCATCCACCCACTAATTCGAAATATCAAATAATATGGCAGAACGATTTAACTATCAAAGACATTATCAATTAATCAGACAAATCAAATTATTTGTTTATGGTAGATATTTTTATACTAGTTTCAGATAAGAACTCTTTTTGTCTGAAAAAAAAAGTTAATAGCCCGGACAAAACAAGGAAACTCTTTTCAAGTATTCGTTTGCACATATGTCTAATTAGTAAGTGAAGCACAAATTAATGGGACGTTTCAAATCTAGATTTAAAATATTGACTTTCATTTTTTTCCTCGTTAATATTAAAGAAATCAACATATGAACGGATTATCAGTATTTTTGTTACTTTGAAATTCGGATGCAAGGTCATACTTGGAGATGGGATCCATAGTTAACCAGCTCTGAGTAGTAATATTCTGAATAAGATTTACCAGTTTCTTTCTAACAAAAATTGAAAAACGGAGCAGAGGCATATTCTTTCAATATTTTTGCCAAAACAAAATTCAAATACACGGTTGCATTTAGAAATGTGGCCAATAATTTAAACGGGCATAGACAATAATCTTAAATAAGTTTAGTATCTTTTTTCTTACAAGTATTAACGAACCGAGTAGATGCAAGATTGTCAATATTTTTACTCTTTTAAAATTCAAATAAATAATTAATGGCGCGCCTTTGAGAAAAACCATCAGTGAGTTTGGGTCATTTTTTAAGCCCAGATATGACGAGACAGTAACAAAATATTATGCTGCGGTAGAAATTTCCTTTGTTAAAACATTGTGGGAGGGCGAAAAAATCCTATTATGTCCCAGTGCCACTTACCCTCGTTATTTCACTGATAATTCCACCGGAGATGGAAGGCTTAGTTTAAACAGCTCTGGATTATAAAATTTATCTACATGGACGAACAGTATAACATAAATTTGGTGCCTGTAAAAAAGGCATCTTTTTTGAAAGATATGTACTCGAAGCTTTTTAAATAGTAAAATATATGGAAATTCATTCATAGATTTGATTAAGAAAATTAATTAATGAATGCAAATATTAATTGCGAATTATTACGGACATCTTGCTTTTTAAAAAAAAAAAAATACACCTATTGCAAATTATATCAGATATCTCACTTTTTAAAAACAAATATATACACCTGTCTTTTACTCAGCACATTATCTTGAAATATCAACGTAACCGTAAAGTTTAAAATTTCATAAACTAAAAAAAAGCGAAATTAATTCAATTTTGAAGAAATATTACACGAGTGGCATATCTATATTAGATATTTTAAAAATCTATTCTTGAAAAATTCATATGGAATTATAATTAAAATTAAAAAATATAAAAGGTTTCGTAAATAACTTGACATAATTCTGACAAATCTGGACTGAAAAGAAACTTATTACTCACAAAAAAACGTATCTCCGTTGGTAGAGTAAAAGTCGCTTGATTCGTAAAATGACATTTGATTAAGTAATAGTTTCGGACAGCACGTGTTTGTTTTTTATGTATAAACTTTTCTAAATTGGTAAAAGTCTGTCAACTATGGACTAAAAAGGAAATTATTGCTCACAAATAAGCATATCTCTAATGGTGGTGGCGTCATATATATATTTTTTTTAATTCGTAAATTGACGCATGGTTAAACTACTGTTCAGGGCCAAAACTGGAAAAACTTTTCGGGATTCCCAAGATATTTCTATAGCTTTACATCATTTTATTGCTAGGTACTAGAGATAAGCGGTAGTTCTCATTAATGATGAAAACTATTGAGGCATTTTAAGAGTAAAATCAGGCATTCATTCTCAGCCATTGAATTTTAAAGTCAGCCATCATGAAATATATGTTTGAATTTATTACTATTCTAAAATGATTTAAAAAACATTTTTTTCCTCACAGGAAGCAGAATTAAACAGAAGAAAATTAATTGGAAAAAAGTATCATTCTTGTATTCTTGGATCAACACGAAAGATCTCCCGTTGAAGAAAATAGTTTAAAAATTATCCGTGTTAGCTAAACGAATAGCAAGTGCTTCAGAATTCAAAGTACAAAGGTCGAAATATCGCTGTAAGTCTAATAGATGACCATTATTTGAGAAAATTAAAATTTATGCACGACGCATTTCAGTGCAAAAAAAAGGAAACTTTTATTTGGTGCTTTTATTTAAAAATTAATAGTTTTTGGTAGATGAAAAAAATTCTTCATTCTTTTTTTTTACGGGTAATAGACATACTCTACCAGAAATATCCACAAAAAGATAATATTTCTTTTACGCCATAATCGTAATCTCTCTCTGAATTAATCATCCGGCACCTAGGTTTATTCCCTCCTTCCTATTCACTTAACCCAAGTGTGACAGGTAGATCGGTTGATTATTAAAGAAGAAAGGTCAGTGTAGTTGCCTTACGAGCTGTAAAAAACACTATAGATCTCATCTCCAAACGACTTAAGAAAAGGTGAAAGTCCTCTCTGATTTCTTTGCAAAATTCTCATCTTAAGAAGAATTTTGAGATTTTATAAAAGAGTAATATATAAGAGATTTTGTCATCTTTATTAATTAGATTAAATGAACGTAAATGTAACATTTATTAATTGCTGATCAAATGCATTAAATGCATTTATATTGGAACTAACGCGATTGGATTAAAAGTAATACATATGAGAAATTAAAAATTCAAGTGTGTAATACACTAAAACACTTTCAAGATTCCAAGATTCCTGATCAAGCAGATTGCTAAAAGAGGCTAGCTAAATCTTAAAGAGAAAAGCGACTATGAATATTGTAGAATTTTCTTTCAATGACTAAAGTTAAAATTTTTATTTTAGATCCAGGGTGACAGACCAGTTTTTATTTAATAAATGTTGCTTACTGAAAACTCACAGGGTTTCCTGGAACTCCAGGGAATCCAACGTCTCCTTTAGGTCCAGTTGCTCCCTGAGAAGAAAAAAATTACTGTAAACAAGGTATATTTTATCAATAAAATTATCTACAAATTAAAAAAAAATATTAAATAATAATAATATTTTGGTTAAAATATGTAAAACAAACTGACAGTAAACTTACTTCAGGGCCAGGTGGACCAGCGACACCCGGAGGACCAGGGGATCCATCTCGTCCCTGGAATTAAACAAAATGGAAATCAATCTATAGAATATATCAGATTTATTTTTTAGAATTTTGATATTAGAGAAAATCTTATTCATTCCAAAAAACAAGTGGGAAATATTTATTATTTTAATATTCAATGGCGCCCAGGGCATTTGATTTATTCATTCCTAATAATTATCTACGACTAAATGTAAATGTTTCTCGGAGAATAATTTCTTCTAGACCCTTTATCAGTACTGACTTTAAAAAGTGACATAAGGTTAAGGTGAAAAAAGGTTACGAATAAATAGGGTTTTGTTTTCCTAGAGGCCCCCGAAGATTAAATGTTGGGGCATCATAAATTGACTACTCCGACCCACCCTAAGGCACATGGAAAAAACTGAATGACCGAACCGCCGTGGCAGTAACACTAACGGGAATTACGGTTCAGTCCTAAGGGCCATAACCGGCCACGATACAATCCTTTCCGTGGGAAGTATGTCCCTCATCGATAGGGGGTAGTCAACCTCCACCATTTCTGTAACCACCCGTGTGGCGAAAACCAACCACCATACCGGAAATTTCCCATCCTCATTTATGAAGGGCTCTCCAGTGGAATTAACGGTTGGGGCGTCTATATCCCCCCCCTCATCACTACGTAACTGTTAGTTCTTCAATAACGAATAATTCCAAATTGCATTATGTCTCAAATTTCGCAATAAATCTGATTTTGCTTAAAAACGAAAGATGGTTAAAAATAACAAAACTTTAAGGAAAGGAATCAAGAGATATCAGCATATTCCTAGATTTTTAAATTTTGATTCTGGACGGATCGAAACTTTTTGATTGCTAATGAATTTTATTTATTTGGCGAAAAACATTTTTAAGCTCTCGGAAAACTTTTCCATAAAGAGCATTTGATACTTTTCCAAAATTGGATTGGAAAAAAGATCCTGTAGATTTTTTTTTATCCATGCAAAATCTAATTCAAAAATGACAAATTCTATTTGATGTTATATTTATTGTACGCGTAGTAATTTAGTTAGATTATTACCCTTTTCTAATGCAGCAAAGCAGCTATTTTGAAAAAAATCCGATAATTTTGAGGAATAAGGATAACCAAAGATGAGAAAGAAAACAGAACTGACATCGCCATTTTCCTAATTTTCATGTAACATAACAGAAAGACATGAAACTCCGACGGGTTTAATGTGCTCCACTAATGTGTATCGTTCTCATATCCGAAACCCATGTTAAAACGAGGAAGCCCAGTCGTCAAGATTTCCTCGGTCTTTGCCAGTATGATTTTTAAGAGAAAGCAGTTAATGAGTAGTTTAATTTTTTCTTTTGTTTTGGGAACCCCAGTGGCCTGGTGATAAGGTTTCAACTTCAACAACGGATGATTCCAGTATGATACATTACACTTGCTAAAATTCGTTTTATATGGTAGACTGGCAGAAGCTAAAACCTGACATCAAATATCAAATGTTCTTCCTCGAGTTAGTAATTGAGATGTAAGTGAAATGTACTAGCTCAAATTTCTTCATCGTCATCTGATCACGGTTCAAAATTAAGAGCTCTATCTCAAAATAAGCATAGTAGTGCTTGAAAACGGATGTTGCAATATATTGCCAAACTATATTTGTCTTAGCAAGCATATTTGGTAATTTTATTTTGTTTTACTAATATTACCATGATTGTCATATGAAGACTACATCTTTAAACAGTATACCCACATATAAAACAAATTCTTCATTATAATTCGTTTTCTACTATTTCTTATTAAAAGACAGGAATCCATAGACTTATGCTAGTCAATATCTTTAGATTTGATGTTGCTGTATTTCTTTCTTACGATCAAATAAAATTAAGGTAATTAAAAGACAAACGAATTTTAATTTTATTAAAGACGAATTGGAATCTATATTTAATATTGGCATCATTAATAAATCTAGTGATATCCTGTACAGTCATTTTAAAAAATGAGTACGATATTAGAAAATTCGGGAAAACGAAAATTACTTTTTAATTTATGCAATTAATTTTAACGAAGTAAATAATTTTCAATTATCAGTTATTTCACTGAAATAAATAAAAAATATCCCACAAATTATTGTTCAAAATATAATAAATTGAGTTAATAAAAAAATATATTAAAATGAAATTTCTACTCTTTAAACTTTTAAGCAATACCAAAAAATTCATTTTATTAACCATCTTTTTGGAGTTTTGAACTGACACCTATGCAGTAAAATTTAGAAGGGATATGCTGGCAAAAATCAAGAATCGGTATTGGTATAACTGGTAAATTAAATTCGGTTGTAAATTATATTGATAACAGAGTTAAGAGAAAATTAAAAAATAGAATTAGCTGTAAATGAAAATTCTTTGACACAGAATTTTATTTTAATAGTCATATAGCAATTCCAGGTATACTTCATTTCAGATGCAAAATTTGATAGAAAAATTAAGTACAAAACCAGTTATAAAGACGGAGTTCTTAATGTAACTTACTACCCCTTTTAATTTATCAGCATCATTCGCAGAAAATTCAGAAGTAAAATTGGCATTGAATGAAAATTTTTATTTTATTAAAAAAATTTTCAGAAAGTCAACACTGGCATTGTTGCGATGATGGATGATGTAGATAAAACAGAATGAATGCTGAAATTCAGATTCGTCATTCAGTCAAAAAAATGTCATTAATAAAAATTCATGTTGGGCGTGGGATGTATTAAATCACGTCAACCGTCCCGCACAATAAGCAGTTGTAAGTGGACATGAATCTTTGGTTTTTCAGCGTAGCGTGTATTGAGTTGTTGTAACGTAAGTGGTTGAAGTGGGTGAAAGTGTCAGCAAACTCCTAAAGTCTGAAGAACAAATAGTGACAGAGATAAAATATTCACTACATTATCGGCTATTCAACTCAGCTGGACGCTGATTCGAAATTAAATACTTTACTTAAAACCAAAAAATAATAAAGTGATATAAATTAAGAAATGTCTGCCAGGAAAAAAGTATGACTAAAAGATACGAAGATCTGTTTCTTTCTTCTAAGAGATAAGTCAACGTTAGTGCAGAGTTTTGTTTTAAGAGAACTGAATCTAAAACGAACCACAGGAAATTGAAGAATTCATATGAAAAACATTTAACTGAAAAGGTAATAAATAAGAGTATTGTTCCGAATTATTTCCGAACAGCAATGATCTGTTCATGATTAAAAATTATAATAAAACTCAAGATATCAGCAAATAGCATATAAAAGAATATTATTAATTCCTGCCTTGAATATTGTTAATAAACTGTTATTAAACAGTTAATTGACTATTATTGACCACATTCAGTAGTCAAAGACAACTCGGTTTGTTAGCAAAAGGGAAGCTAAGAGATGTATCGTTATGTCCTTATTTGATCGTTCTTATTATGATTTCAAGCTATTTAAAAGCAAAACACATTTTTGCAAAATTTATTTTTGAGTTTTAATAATAAAAATTCAACTTAATAAAGCTCTATAGTTAAACTAAAAGTATGTTTCTAAAGCCTTAAAACATATAAAAACTGTATAATACGTCATTGTCTGATGATGCGAATACATGTAGCTTTCCAGGCATTTTCTCAAACTTTAAGATACAGTTAAACAGAATCTCAAATATTCTTTTCAGACGCCGATTTTGAAGAAAAACCGATAAGGCAGTTTACCATCTTTCCAAGCTTTAAAGAGATTTAACCTGCTGCCTTTTGGACCACGAATTCGGTTACTGTTTTTGTATTCCCAAATTAATGATCCAGTCACTGCATGCGGTGGTATAATAGAACAGGACAGTAACATAATCTGCAGAGTGTTTAGTGAACTTACAAATTAGATATGATGAGGAAATAAATCTCTAATCGTTAAATTGTGCGACATTAGAATGAGCCCCTACGTAGAGAGAGACATCCAGGAGTACGATATCTGTATCACCAATAAGGATAAAGGGTAAGTTGTTTTGAACTCTGAACGCAAATTATTTACGAAATGAAGGGAAAAAATTCCTCATCGTCACTATTTTTATCTTCTTCCATGAACTATAATTCTAGTCACCACACATGCGGTGGTGCAATAAGACAAGGAGTAAAACTATTTAAATGATGTTTAGAAGATTGGCCTATTCCACAAAATATCTATGAAAGAGATATAAATCTTTAATCGTTTAGAGACATGAAATTAGTCTGCTTTCATTAACCATTTTTCGAATCTATATAAATGTGATGAAAAAATAAGACAAATAAAATGATTTACAGGGTGTATAGAGATTAGTAACATATGCACATACTAATGACATATATGAGGGTAAGGAATTTCTAATCATTCAATGGCATAGTATCAATACCATCAAGTAATCAGAAATAAAATGTCCGCCGAAGACATTTTCTCCACTCGTAGTTCAGTTCCCGTTTTAAAGCACCACTAGGGCTATTTTGGGACGGACATCGCAATTTTGAATCGCGGTCAGATGACGAGGATGACACCTGAGCTGGTACCCCCTCTTCTAATTTCCGCACCATTCACCACTCGTAAGGAAATCGCTTAGATTCCCCTGATTAGGAATGCACTATATATATACAATGTAAAGGAAAAACACTTACCGCTACTCCCGGAGGGCCTGTTTGCCCTCGTGCTCCTGGAATCCCGGGCCATCCTTGAGGTCCTCTCTCACCAGGCGTTCCTGGAGGGCCCTAAAACCAAAGAAATTCGTTTTTTAACTCAAATTACTTTTCATTGCAAAAGAAAAAACTGAGTTCTGTGAAATTGCATGTTTAGAGTCTCATAATTACCTGAGTCCCATTTTTTCCTGGTGGCCCTGGGGGACAAGCTTGGCAGGTGGTTGTATTTCGCTTTTTAGCCTGCAAATCAAAGGCCTGTAAATTTTAGCACGCAGTAAATTAATTAGTAAGAAAATAGGTTAGTAGCATAATAATGTATCAGTTTTTTAAACACCTCACATTCGAATTCTTGGGTGGCTTTTTTAATTACAAAAATAAACTTATCTTTCTTATGCGACTGTTAATCATGTATTTTATATCAAGGAAAGTTTTTCTATTTTCCTTGAAATCAATCTCAGACGAAAGCATAGAACATTAACAGATGTTTATTGATTGAAAAAATAATAAAATAGTTTGTTTGCAATAGGACGTAATGATTTAAATTGAATTCGCCAATAGATTTTGATGGAAAAAAATTTCAAACATTTTGAAAGTTTACGCTAGGTTCATTGTTATTTATTATTTTCTCGATTTGATGATTGATGATGTTTTGTGTTTGGGATCTAAGAAATTCTGCAAAACTAATTATTCTAAGAAATTTCAAGAACAAAAACTTAAATTAAATATCCTACAGATATTTATTTTTAACCTAAATTATTCAGTATGTAAAACCTGCAGCAATATTAATGGTAAAATAGAACAAATTTAATAGTTTTAAATTGTAAACTGACGGGATTGTTATGAATGTTTTACAGAATATCCGAATGTTTTTCGCAGAAAAATATATACTGTCCAAAGATTTAATCATGCATGACAATTGAAAAACTTTTAATTCAATGAATATTCTTTAGAAACGTAGAGATAAAGAAAAATTTGAGTCGGTTGGTTTTCTAAAAAAATTGATAACAATTATTAAAAGCAATGAAACAACAAACATTGAAATCTAACAAAAAAATTTTGCTACAGTTAAAATATCTTATTTCTACTTTTTACGATATTTTATGTTCAGATTTTCAAGATCAGATTGTTAAGAAGTTTTTGCCTGATTAGTATTTACTCCACATTATAAGAGTAAGCCTGTTTTATGAATATTTAATTAAAGAAGAATTATGAAATTTTTTTCATTATAGGCAAGACAGTTATTATGCCTTGCAAAATAAATTCAAGCTTTTCAACATAAAAATTTGCCATATATTAATTTTTCCAAAAATATCTGAGTTTAATTTTACATCATATAAACCCAAATAAAAATTAATTAATTTTAATACATATTGCAGAAAAAATTTCCAGGTGAATCAGTTGAATAGTTTTACTTTTTTTGAAATATGATCAATAATAATGAATTTAATTTCATAGGTTACATGTCACAGAAATCTTCCTCAAAAACAACTTAAAGTAGCGTTCTTAAATTAATACAAAAATGCCTTAATTTAACTAATTTAAAATCATTTTGATATTCATTTTATATTTGAAGTTGTTAAAAGTGGAATAATAGGCCCCCATTTAAGGTTAATGACAACTATCCCCATTGAAATTTTCTTATTGACAGTTTGAGGTCTTAAAATAAGGATCTCGTGAACACTAAATTATTTAAAAGCAAGATGGTTTCAAGAATGGCTGAGAGAATTTGGACTTTTATAGATTTTAATTTGCTGATAGACGCAGTTAGCATTGTTTTATTCATCGCTTTATCTTAAAAACGAAATCATTTAAATTTACTCTCCCGAATTTTTTTCGGACTTGATATGCACAAATGAATTATCAATTAAAGGTAATTTAAGTAAATTGAGTAATACGATACATATATTTAGTTTGTTTTACGATTTAATATATTAAAAAGTTTAAGATCATGGCTTTCTAATTATTTTTTAAGTGGTAATAGTGATTAATTAAAAAAACACTTGCCATTTTACTTTTTCAGACGTCTAATTTTTGCAGTGTCATCCCATCACCCAATATTCCCCAATCATGTGTTTAAGTCTTGCATTTTATGAAACGATCACTAACTGCTCAGATTTTTTCATACAAATAATTGGCAATTTTACTAATACCGTATGATATACCCGAACAGGACGTCATTTTATAAATATATTAAGCAACTGTAAAATTTATGATTTAATACTGATAAGTAAAATTAAATAATTTTAATATGTTTTAATATCTTCTTAAAATAGAAATTAATGTAAAAAACATTGCGTTTTCTTTAGATGCAGTACGACATCACTTAACTGCATATTAGAAAAGTATCAATAGCATATTTATCTTTGTTAGAAAATTACACAAACGTTTAAACCTCTACTTCATGGCACCTGTAAATAAAGATAGAAATTATCAAACAAGGGCGTAGAAAGTACTATAATGAGTGCACATTTTAGCTTATGTTACCTGAAAACGAAATAATTATGTTTTATGATCTATAACATTTACCACTATCTTTATTTTAAGTAAGAACTTCAAATAGCTCGAAAGTATTCATAAAGTTTTGAGAAAAACTTATTCAGTGGCGAATCAGCTTTCATATATTTTTCGTAAATTATTGATTGTATCATGACTGTTTTAATACTTAAATTTGAATCGCTTAGTCTTTTATGATTGACCATTTCAAATTCTTTGATGAGCACCAGAAGAAGTTTCCGTAAAAAGAAGTTTTAATCAATGAATTTATAAACGATTAATTTTTGAGTGATTTAATTAACGAATTTATCAACGATTAGTTTTGAAACTCTTTCCGAATCTTACCATTTATAGTAAAATAAATTAAACTTAAATTAAAGGATGCACTTAGGTATTTTAAGAGAACCGAAATAATTAAATGTTCAAATTTACTAAATTCAACAAAGCAGTTTCAGTAGCTCATTTTTTTTTATATAACTCCTCCAATTATAAGAAGTGGAAGAAAGCGATTGTTAATACTTACTGGTAGTTCTATGCAAGTTTCTCTTTGAGATCTAGTTGGATCACAAGTCATAATCATCCACTGAAGCTCCATCTGAAAAAACAAATTATATAAACAATGAATACACTAGTGTCCTTTTCATAATTGCGCTGCTCATCGAATGGTTTTCAATTACTGTGAAATAATTTTTCCTATTGAGGAAAGAAGATTTTACAGTCTCTACAAAAATCCAAAATCTTATTGATTACAGAGTAGAATTTTTAATCACTATTGACTAATAGTGATTAAGAATCCTACTCTTAATCACTATTCACATTTATTAAACATCAAACATTTCAGAGAAAGTCTGGAACTTTGGTTAACGCACATCTGACTTTCTACTTGGTATTAAAAGGTATTTTCATTAAATATGTCTCGATGAAATAATTCTTAACAAATTGCATGACCTAATCTTTAGTTTCGAACTTTCCCAAATGCATAGATACTTGTCAAACTGTTTGTTCAATTCTTCAACTATTTAAAATACAATACCTGTAAATTATCATTTATTTGAAAATGGAAATTTTTTTTACATCCACGGGGAATATATTTATATGATTCATTATGCAGCAAGGAATGAAAGAAAAGAAAATCATTTTAGAAATATCCTTTCTTACGATCGCAAAGTGCTTCTCAAGTACAATAATTTTTCCATTTTTTCCATTTTCGATGATATTTTAAACTTTGTCTGAAGTCTTTATTTCGATAAACTAAACTTATATCTGAAACTATCTGACAGAAGAAACATTTACTCAAATGTACTTACCCTGTTTACAATACTGTTTTTTATATTCTCTCCAGAATACATATGGAATCGATTGCTGATAAAAAGATAAAACGAATCTAGAACAGAAATATCAAATTGCACTTACCTGAAGGGAGTGGTTAAACCCTATTATTCAAAGCTAAGAAGTCACTTAACAATTGAAAATATTTTGCCAGACTTACCACAAATGAATAGTCAACTTCTAGACTTTTCATTCAAGACGGGCATTTAATTTTTGGTATTCAAAAACTAATACATATAATTATGTTTTTTTAATACTCTTTCAGTCAGATATTTTATTACTGAATGATTCAAAAATTTGCATAAAACATACTTTCAAATGCAATTCGAATAATTTTTAACTTTATTCTGTTACTTTTTTATTATATAATTCGTTCAATTTCAATCATAGATAAAGAAATTCACCTGAATTTCAGAGTCTCATACTTTAAATTTTTTTATCTACTTCTAACTATAAAACTCAGAGCTACGTAGGTTCTATATTCCTCACAAGATATTCTAAAATAATTCCTATTCATAAGATACTCGTAAATTATACTTATTCGAGCAGCTGTTTGATATTACTTGTTTCTTTTCAGAACTGAAATTATTTTTATTTCTTGTAAAAAACCTTCTGTAAAAATCTATCATTTGGTGAATTTGGTCTTATCTTTTTATATACTTTTTTTAATAATCATTATCGCCACCAACAGCAAAAAGAAACTTCACCGAATTTAACACGGGTACTGTCAGATTTCTAAGTTCAATTTTAGTTGCTACCAGTTGAGAAAATGTTTTGTTTTTACCATAAAGCATTATAAAAATACCTTCAGGTTGGAATTTTAATATTTTCTTTGATGTCTCAGTTTTTATTTTAATATTTTCTTCGACGTCTCAATGTCTTTTTATTGAAGGTTTTGATGCGTCTTTTTGTTCAATTTTTACTTCCTAAAAAGTTTCAGTTTTTTTCATAAATTTCTGTGAAAACTTTCTTTCTGGCTTAGTCTGGACCTATGCAAGTTATTTTCTTTCAATTGCGTCTAAATATTTAAAATGTTTTATTTCATCAAATATTTTTAGGCACTTTGAAAGCTCCACTTCTGTTATTTGTTTTCAAATCTAATGCACTAATGTTCATTGTTTTCAAAATCTAATGCACTAAAACGGATCTCCGTAATTTTTTTATATGAATAAATATATTTCTCTGTATGTTGTATTAAATTACTTTAAATCTTAATTAACAAGAATTCTTTTCATTTTAATATTTTAATACGAATTTTTTATCGATTCCTTTTTTAATACCGTATCGAATGCTGCCATGATTGATGCCGATTGATTCAATAACTGAATTGTAATCTTTCATGCAGTTTAGAAAATTATATCGCCAACTATATGGAAAATTTTGATTTCAGTTATTGTGCAGGCTACTGCATTTATTTTAATTAGACCCACCAGATGGCTGTACTAGTATTAGGTTGGGATGAAAACTGACGTAATTTTTTGTGAATAGTTTTATTTAATTCTTTTTCCTTTTAAACAAATAATTAATTTGTAAATATAAATTTAGCGGAATATAATCATTGGCTATTCTACAGAATTAACATCTTTTTTCTTTAAACTCCAGTAGCAATCGACAATTATTATCAACGTAATTATCAACCATTCACTTTTCTGTAATATAATCAAACAGTTTGTAGGGAAATGAGGATTTTTGCTATTTTAAGTACTGCAAGGGCACGATGTTGGTTATTTGTTTATTAACATTAAATTTTATGCCAACAGTACAGTAGTTGTGAAATCACTTGAAGTAGTTGTGAAATCACTTACTGATAATCCAATTTTTAAAAATTGAGTCGTATATGTAAATAATGTTAGTTATAAAACAATTCATTTTATATTAAATTAATTTATATTATTTATTTAACCCTGAACGATTAATTGTTTATTTTTAACTATTGAATTG
Organism: Argiope bruennichi; assembly: GCF_947563725.1. Lineage (NCBI taxonomy): Eukaryota > Metazoa > Arthropoda > Arachnida > Araneae > Araneidae > Argiope > Argiope bruennichi. The sequence goes on from NC_079162.1 coordinate 94,472,805, forward strand.
CGAATGTTTAACTTATGATTATTGAAAGTTTGTCCAAAAAGCAAACATGAAACTTGCCGTTATCTGCCGTAAAACTTCCGATTTTATTCTTAATGCAGCCTCTTTTCCTTATGGCAAAAAATGTCCAGCAATATTGTTATGATATTTTCGCAATATCGTTCGGCATTCAGAATATCGAATAATATTTTGGTGATATCGTAAAATATCTTGAATTACTGATAGAGTTTGTCTGAAATTCTTTTCCGCACTGTATATGCCTCAAGCATATCTTACAGATGATGGAACCAGTTTTGAGTTATTGTCGTAAAAACTGTTGTAAAGAAATACTTTTTAACACTGCCGTTAGTACCGATTACGTTATTGTTAATTAGTGCTGTTCTGGTTTTCATTCATATGTATATTCTTGTGTTGTGCTTTATCAGGTCACTTGCACTACTCTAAATAATTCTTTAAAAAATATGTATTTTAACCATTAATAGTTCAATGGGAATTGACATAAATGGTGCCTTCTGTTAAGCGGTAATGTACACCGTATTTTAGTATTATTTGTTAGGTAGTCAAAATTTATTTATTGGAAAATCAACTGAACTTTTATGAAATAATAATGTTTATAGAATAAAAACAGTTATTGAACAAACAAACCTGACTAAATCCAGTCATTTTTTGCCGTCGGTGATTTAGTTTTTATCATATTTTTCCATTTCCTTAACTAACATTTATAGTTTACTTCATATTTTTTTCTCCTTAAGAATCAAAATGTAATTTTCACGGTTTTATTGTTAATTAATGCTGACTCAACCACTGTTTTTTAAGAGCAAGTTTCATTTTTCTTTACAGAAAACCCGATTCCATCTCTTGCGATGCTAAAGATTACCCTGTAATGTTAATAGAATATAATCAATCTGTATTTAGAATTCAATATGAAATTCAATAGCTTTCGTAAATACGTCACCTGAACTGGTTTGTTGTCTTCAAATTTCGCAATGGTAATATCTCCATTGACGTCTATAGGCCTTCGGATATCGAGAGGTTGAGTCCCGATCAATTCACAGTCAACGTATAAAGTGACCCGATCTCGACGCACGCTCAAATCTATCTTGTGCCAGTCTTTGTCATCATTCTGGAAATATAAAAATCAATAAAAACATTGTTAGTAAGATGTAAATGATCGCGATAGTTCAACAAATGTATTAATTCATTTCTAAAATTGTAAGGAAATTTATTAATTTCTGAAATTCTGAATGCAGAAGTCCGCTGAGCACTGTAATATTCATTTCTCTTTTAAATATTGACAGTCCTTTTGTTCAGAATGTGAGAAAAAGATAAATAATTCAGAGTGATAATCCACATAGGTACACCCCACATCCATCCAAATGTTAAAAAAGTTAATATTTGTCATTTTGTAAAACTTTATATTTGTTAAAAAACTTAATAAACGTCATTTTAACGCATTTCGAATTTTCTTAGGAAAATTACAAAAATCGTTCGCATTTTTATTTTATCTCTTGTACTGACTTTTATCCGTTGAACGAGGTAAATATATATATTGAAGTCTATTTTCTTCAAAAGTTTTGAAATATTGAAATTCTCTATGTGGTATACCTATCTCTACGGATGTGCGTCAATTTGACGCGATCGTAATGCAAATAAAATTTTTAGCAAATTAGTTTCACCCATGCAAAAATTAGAACAATAATAAATATAAATGCACCGACTATACTTCGATCTCGTTATCTCAAATGAAACAAGTCCGATAAGTAACAGTAGAAAGAACGGAACATAGAATGTGAATTGCGTCCGAGTGTGAAAACATTTTGAAAGTTGTAGTTGCTATTAGTTCGAGAACTGAAAAATAAAATACTAATTTTTGAATTGGTAATATTATTGTAAAACTCAATTTTGTACTATTTTGATAAAAAGCCCTTGTTTATCGTCTAAATATGTCTAGAAGAGGAAATAAAATTTTGAGAAACATAGTCAGTATTAAATATATGAATTCGTTCATGCGTCAAACTGACGCGTGTTCGTAGAGATAGGTATATAAGAAATATCAGTAAATAGATAATAAATAAATAGTGGAATAAAAAAAATTTAATAAATAAATAATAAATAGTGGATAAATAAATAAATAAATAGTGAATAAATAAATTATCCACATAGGATAATTTTATGATAATTTAGCAATGAGGTCACATCTTTGGGATTAGAAGATCATATGCTCGAAATTTGTCTTGTACGTGTAGGATCTGGTGTACTTTATCTAGCTGTCAATTTCAGAAAAGAAAGCAGGAGAGTGGTTTGGTAAACTGACCAAAGATCAAATTTATGATAGTCATCCCAAACAACTTTCCAAAAGAGGGACGTTAATCTAATTAAGTTCCACAAAACCATTCTGAGATTTATTATAGAAAATTTTGTAACCTGCATTTCCTCATTGAATTACCGAAGCGTAACAAAATCTCTTATGATGCATAGGACAGAGTAACTATCTAGCAGGTAGCAAAAATGATAATTTAGCAATGAGGTCACATCTTTGGGATTAGAAGATCATATGCTCGAAATTTGTCTTGTACGTGTAGGGTCTGGTGTACTTTATCTAGCTGTCAATTTCAGAAAAGAAAGCAGGAGAGTGGTTTGGTAAACTGACCAAAGATCAAATTTATGATAGTCATCCCAAACAACTTTCCAAAAGAGGGACGTTAATCTAATTAAGTTCCACAAAACCATTCTGAGATTTATTATAGAAAATTTTGTAACCTGCATTTCCTCATTGAATTGCCGAAGCGTAACAAAATCTCTTATGATGCATAGGACAGAGTAACTATCTAGCAGGTAGCAAAACAATAACTGGTTATAGAAATGTGTTATTTGAGACTTCATTTCATGGTTCGCTAATATTCTAAAACACATTTTCTTAAATTATACGTTCCAACCTCATTTAAGAACTCGGAGAAAAATGCCAGAATTATAAAAAGTAAGAAAGCAATTGCGTTCGTCAAAATTTTCAACAATGAATTGCTAAAGTAATTAAGATAGTAATTTAACTAATGCCAAATAATTTTATGCATGAATGGATAAAATATAATTTATCTTTTCAGACCAAAATAAATAAATAAATAAAAGCAAAAATAATAATAAAATATAAAATAAAATAAGACAAAAAGAAATCGAGCAACCTTAACCTTAAATAAACTTATATCGCTGGATTTAACGTCAAATACCTAAATTTGTGTTACCAAAAGAATAGCAGACTTTCACTTCATGTTTTGAAGATAAATGCTATCAAAAAGAAATAACACATTCTTTCGTTTTTAGCTTCATATTTGACCTAGTGCTGCTTGTAAGTTCATATCATTCAAAGACCATCAGAACCCATTTGTTAAAAAAACGCAACGAACGTGCAACATTTTGTTACAGCATCATTGAAGAAGTATTTAAGAACCGAGAAAAAAGCCATTTCCTGCAGCGGAACTGCTTCGACGAAAGCAGTAATAATTATCATCTAACATTTCTTGGGTCACGCCAATCGACTTTATTTAAGAAAAGATGGCAATTTGCCTCTTCCTCTCCATTGAATACTTCGCGTAATATACAAGTATATCTTAGACAGATTATACACTGCAAACGCCCTGGTGGTTTAACAGAACGATTGCTAGTCAGACAACAGTGGCACTTGAGATTTCCTTTGAAGCATTTTGATGATGATTTGAAACAAATTGTAACCAAATCTCCCCGCAAATGGAAAGAAACTCTCTGTATGAAGCTATAAGCATAAGTTGCAGAATAAAAACGAATCATGAAATTACCTATCACTGTTTAATATATATGGATTTACTTTTCTATCAACAGTAAAGTAAACAGCAAGTAGTAAAATTAAACTTGTCATCTTTTTCAAAATATGTTTTGAGTTAAGTATGCAATGTGATAAGAGATTTCACAACAACACACATTTTTTAGTATGTCCATTCATATTTAAATCCATAATGCATTTTTATTTCAGCTTCTATACATGATATAAGAATGCGTGTTCTCACTTTTCGTAAAAGTGGTAAAAAAACCCGACAGGTTTCTTAAAATCCTTTTTGACATTTTATAATAACTTTCATTATATTTGAAATCATCGAATACCTCTCAGTCACCTTCAACTACATATGACTGAGAAAAGAATTCTGACATGCAGTTTTAGAAAGAATTACAGTAAATTAAATTGACTGGATATTTGAGTAAAATATTTCTGGTTGCAGTTAAAAGTAATTTAAGCAATGGTAATTTTATTATATTTTCCTCTTTCCCTTCTTCAGTTTAAGAAGAACACCAGACTAGTAGTAAAAATTAAGTACTAATTACAGAGATGTCCAAAAATATTATATTACATGCTGAAATCAATGCTTGAAATGGCAAATATCAACTAAGTTATATGTAACCATCATGATTTGCAACAAATAAAAGAAAAAATACCTACATGTTTGCAACTGCAAATGAAACATCTCTCTTAATTTAATTTCTCCCCTTGTCACTTTTATAGACTGTACGGTTAATGCAATTATTGGCAATGTGTTTGAAACTTTTTTTGCAAAATTTTCCATAGAGGGTTTTGCGAGTTTTTACGAGGGTAATGTATTTTTCTTTCCTTTGTTTTTGCACATTTGGGTAAATGTTGAATACTACTAGCAGTATCCTAGCTAGAGTAGTATATAACTATCAGGATATAACACGAATTATGATGCCTAGGGCTTGCTATAATCCCCCTTCGTCATATTTGACTTTAGAAAGGGATATAAATGCCCTGATTCTTTGTTTCTTTAGTGTTCTGTTTGTCTGGCATATGAGCAACTGTACACTCATGTGATCCTGTGCTACATCATGAATTACCAACGACTATTTTTCCAGCTATAAATCTGATGCCAAGGCGCACTGTTGTCTTTTCATATTTTGGATGAAGACAAGGCATCTTCCTGTAAATGTATGATGCAAGCCTTGAATCCTTCGATGTAAAATTTTATTAATTTAATTTTTAGTTTTGATTTAATTTTACTTTTTAATTTTTATTTAATTTTTAGTTTTGAGGATTCGATTGAGTTCGAAAGTTTCTATTTAATCCCTGTTTTAATTTTACTTTTTTAAATAGAAAATACTTCAATTTTTTTGAAAATGATATAAAAATATGTTATAAGTCTTCCCAGAATCATCTCAGAGACATAGGTTTTTATTTATTTTCATGAATCAAAGGTTTTAATTTCGTACAATATTTTGTCTTATTACTGCTTTATATCCCAAATTAATAAGTCAAGTTTTTACGTTCAAAAAATATGAAATGAAATGCTAATGAAAAAAATAGCTAAAGTTTTAAGAGTTTAAAAAATATATTAAAATTATTGACAAAATTCCGCAAAAGTTGAATTTAAAAATGATAGTTAAAAAAATCCTCTACTTAGAACAGAAGCGTTATCTTATTCGTATTCCACAGTTCACTCATATTCTATTTTCATCATTTTAGTTTCAAAATATTATTTTATTGATCTGAGAATACTATGAACAAAAAACCTAAGTCTTTAATATAGCTAATATTTTAAAGACATTTCATATAAAAAATTTAATTATATTTTTTCCCAGTGTAGAGAAAAGCCTTTTATATCAAAATTTTCCACTAATGAGTTTAATTTAAGCTCCGGCAAGCATTTGATTTACAACATGTCAAATGTCATTCAGCTATTTGATTCTTGTCTGTTCCTAAAGCAATCATTGAGTCAGAACCGTTTAACGTTCCAACATCAGGCCGTTTCTGGAAAAAGTCGTTAAGTCATGAAGAGTCGGTCGATTACGAGAGGGTAAGGAGAGCTATTTAACCCTTGCACTGGCCTGCCCCTCCTGTTGTTAAGTGCAGACTCTCGAGAGGCATCGATTAACCTAATGAAAGTGCTCATCAAAGGAAGAAGGAAACGTTTCTCTACCTCTGTAGGAATGGGTCAATTTCCTTTCAACTTTACGAACGAATCTTTTTTTTTAACTAAAAAATATAAATTAGCATTCTTGCATTTCCTTTTAAGTAAAAAAGAAAGCATTTTATGATTTAAGTTTTTATGAAGTAAACAAAAAACAAACAGTTTGTTAATGAAGGACTTACGCTCATAATGCTCGTTGTAAAATTAAAATTTTTCTCTTTTATTTATCATCACGCTTCTATGATGACCAAAATTCCTTTCGAAGCGAAGTAAATGTAGAAAAGTCAAAAAATAAAGCCATAATTTTTTTGAAAATAGCCGTAATAAATAATAATAAAACCCGTAAAATTTTTAATCCAAAATACTTCGGAATCAGTGAAAAATGCATTTACTTTGCATGGTATTAAAAAATAGCAAAATAATTAGAAGGGCCTATATTAGATTTGCTATTTTTATGTTTATATATACGAAGGTGTAATCATTAAAAAAATTGATTTCGGAATCTTGATAATCTTTTATGCTTCAAATCTCCATGAATGCAAGAAACATATTTTTGGAATTACGTCTATTATTTTGCGTGTATGTGATCATATAAATTCAAAAGCGCAAACAGCTGAAAAACTGAATTTCAGCTTACACCAAATTTGTAGATCTATATAAAACTTTGGACCATGTTTGTTGATAAATAGACTGCCTGTCTGGCCTTTCATTCGTGAGATAGTACACAGCATTATTCTAATAAGTTGTAAGCTGTAATAAAGACCTGAAAAAAAATTTCTCCTACTTTATTCAGACATTTCTCTTGTGCGAAACGATTAAACTTTTGTATTAAAACAATTACTACAAGTCTGAATCTTCGATTAAAGATGTAAATCTTCATATAAAACATATCAGGTAGCAACAGCTAATGAAAATTGCATGCGTAATTATTTTTTTTCCAGTTAATAAAATATTCTTTGGAATCGTGTATTTTATTATCGTACATTATCGTGTATTTTATCAAGAATTTTAATCTCCTAATGCTGACAATCTGCGTACCAGAAACTGAAGCAGTTAATGTCTTTTTTTAACATTTACTGCTTTATATTTATTATTATTATTGCATATTTATTATTTTATTTAACATTAATTAATGTCTTTATTTCTTTTAACCATGTAATATTCTCTTTATTTTTAAAAAAATGTTTCTATAATTGTTTTTTATTATAAATCAAGTATAAAAACAAGATTAATTATCAACAATGTCTATTTTTTCATCAAGCTTTTTAAAATGAAAGATTAGTAACGCGCTTCATCCTCGTATGAAAAGATATTTCGTTGAAAAAAAAAACAAGTATTATGTCATTTCGAAACAAAATCAAGGAAAATTTAAAAAAAAAAATTCTTTTGTAATACGAATATCAAAGGCTGAATTGTGCAACATTTGTTGCCAAATATTTTAACGTAAGTACTGCAAGCGAAAGTGAAACACTATCCAACTTCCGGCAATAAACACCCTTCTTTCGGTTTTAAAAATGTCAATTCCTTAGACGTAGCCTGCTATAATTTTATGGCCACAACTGAAGATTATGTGTTTCATTTCTATTTTCGTTGTTTTTCATTTTTGTTTAAATGAGATTATATAGAGAAGTATTACATGAATATTGTATTACCTCCACCAGCATTGCTTTTTGCTCTTCATTAGACTGTCTTTTGTATTAAATAGAAAAAAATTGTAGCAATAATTCAGAGGTTAAGACATTTGGCTATCATCACATTTTTATTTTGCTATGTTCTTCTCTTATAAATGTGATGTAAGCTTATGTTTTCTCAACAAGACTTCTGAGCATGGATTTGTTTTACTATTTTCAAGACCATTCTAGAATAGAGATAAATCAAGTGACCCATAACAGCACCGGAAGGTCTAAATAACCATGTATCCTAATTTCTTTAAGAAGGAAAAAAAACTTCCAGCATTGCTTGACAATCGCAAATTGAAATTTTGCACTTTAGGAAATTATATATTCTATTAAAAAACATTGCAAATTTATAATTAAAACAATTTTTTTTTGTCTTTTTTAAAAGGTTCCTTTACACTTTTTCGACGCTAGTACAAATAAATATCACGAATTCCATCTAACAGAATAGTGGGAGCATAGGAGAAAAAGATAACGTTGTTACAATTGCATTTGATAAATAAAATATATTCAATGCTTGTTTTATGCATCAGAGATAGTGGTCATCATTTTATTTTTTAATACTTTTTTATTTACTCACTTTCTTGGCTCTCTGGTTATTTGTCTGTTCGGCACAAATTTTGCAATCGATTTTAACCCTTTAAAGGGCCATTTTTTTTCTAGTTATATAATGTTAAAATATTTTTAGGCTTGAAATTAGAATAAGAAAAGGGATTCATTTAACTTGTTAGATAAATTTAATTTGATTTATTAATTAATAATTAAGTAACAAATCAAGACACATCATTTTGTGTAAGATAAATAACTGAAGCATCTAAGTTTCTGTCTTTGTAAAAAAAATTGTCAGAACATATGCCAACCTACATAATTTCATAACAATATTGATAAATTTGGTGGGAAGCATACTTCCCACGGCCCTAGAAAGGGTTAAACTAACTTTCCGACCAACTAGACTTGAAACCTCAATCATTATTCAGAACTGCATAACAATGCAATATTGACTAGCTTTCTGGTCTATTTTGTACAAATTTTGACTTTGGGTAGATTTTTTGTCATTGCGATTCATCAGGAAGTTAGTTTAAAATCAATTGCAAATTTTACGCACACATACGACTAAAAAGTAGAAAATAACTATTTAAATATCTTATGTAACATGTTTTTAAAGCGGACTAAAATTTATAAAATAATTTTTCTTAGTACCATACAGATTTATAACTTCATGCAAATTATCATGAACATTTTTTACTGTAAATTTTAAAAATTCACAATCGTAAACTTTTAAAACGGTATGTAGGAAATTATAAATCTGTAAGGAATTAGAAGAAATTATTTTACATTTTTATTCAGTATTAAAAACGTGGTATATCAAAAAATATTTAAATGGTTTTTCTAATCGGATTAACAAATTTATGATAATCCGAGTTTTCAATTTCAACCATTTTTCTTATCCTTCAGATTTCTTGCTTATTCTGTAAGAGAGAAATTTAACCCGAGCTGACAGACCAAAATAAGGCACTCACCTTTATATCCAAGAATCGTGCGGCTTGCACTCGTCCAGTAAGATCCAGAGTTAGCATTTCAAGTTCTTGCGTTCGAGGATCGAGTACGATAGCAAACTGCGTTTGTCCCGAGAGATCGGTTATTCGAATCAAGTTCCAACGGTCGTTACGGTTATTTCTCTTGCGGAAAGTCGACACAAAGGAGAATTCTTCTGGGATCCCGAGTGGAAAGATTGCTCTATAGAAAAATCACAATTGATACTTATGATAAGTTCTATGAACTTGAATATATAGGACATTTAAAACAGCGAAGCAACTTTTAAAAATCGATAATTCTCAAAACAGTGAAGATAGGAAGATCTTGTTATGACTGAAAAAATGACTCTCTTTTACGAATCCAGAATTTATTGGTAGATTAGTTTAAATTTAAAATCATCAGATGATTCTACAGTTTGAAATAAGACAACTAATGGAGTAAAAGCTTGAAAATGTTCAATATGTCATTCTACGGTCAGGAACACAACAGTCACATGAGAAAATATAACTTTTTTCTGTATTAATCACTATTTTTGTCGATGGACTCCTTTTATAAAACCAGAAATAGTGATTACTATTGTGAAAATATCGTTCTTTATTTGGCAGCTTAGGCATTCAACGGGGACGGCACAAGGCCATTATAAGCCTTTAGTCCAACGATAGCCTTATGTTATGTAACACATCATTCCGAAGAACAATAGAACCATCTAGAGGTTTAAATCGTAAATTATGTTAGAAATCCTGATTTTAAGACAAGAAAAAAACATTTGTTCCATCTTTTCTACATATACAATCGCTTTAATCTCTATTCGTTTGTGAATTATTAATTTTTAAAGCTGCTCTAGAGTTATGAATCCCCCTGAATATGATTCTTTTAAATAATAATTTAAGATATTAATCAAATTATTGTATATTTGAAATTTTTTCACTAATTCTTCTTAATATTTCCTTAATGTCTTTTATATTGTCACTATGGAATTTTATATGTAATAACAAATATTTGTTTGAATTTAAATGTTATATAATTGATTAAAATAATTTTATTATTTTATTTCTATTCCGATTATTCTATTATATATTTGTATTCCACTTATTCTATTATTTATTTCTATTCCAATTATCCTATTATTTATTTCGAGACTAACATTCATGAACTTTAATACCTTGGGGTCAATACTCCATAGTCAATCGCTATGGAGGTATTAATGAGCCATGACGTAACACTACAATGAGTAATGATTTGCATTTAACAACCAGTCTGGAGAAGTGCGGCGATTCCTTGCGAGTTGCAAAATAAATTAGGTTTAATTTCATTATCATAATTATGTTATACTGAACTATAACGATACTCCTCTATTTTTCATGTAGTATGTCTAGATCCTAGAAATGCTATGATTTGCTTCTCATCGATTAAAAGTGACTAATGAAAATTTTTGACTTGCAAACTGTGATGCAAAACTGATCGTGAAACTGGAATAACTTGAGTAATGTTTCAAATATTACAACTGTGCAGTATTAGTCTTTGCAGTGATATATAGATTTACCTATTGTGTACTGTGTAGTATTTACTATGTCCTATGCATGAAAATTCAAAAGAACATTGATGAATTTATAGAGCAGTTTGGGTACATAAAAATAATTATTTTTTCATAGGAACATGTAGACTTAAATATTGTGCGTATCTGAGTGCGTAGTTTAGATTAAAATGAATTTCTCAATCCAGCCATGTTTATTCCATTAAAAGACGAAGTGAAAGTAACATGAAGTGGTACAGATATCTTTAGATGACGCGCATGTATTCAGTATATGGGACAACGAATAGAAACGAATGAGAAGCATACTCTTGTTTCGTGATTGGTTTTCAAATAGATACGTCCTTCACCGCGCACTGTTCGAGCATTGCAGTTCCATGAAACCAAATCTTTCACAAATATCGAAATCATGCCACTATCGCCGCATCTTTGGAATAATTACGATTGAATTTCCCAATTCTATGTAGGCCACATTCTCTGGCACGCACACATAATGTCCCACATCTGTGCTTGAAACTTTTAAAAAAAGTCTAGATTTGCCTAAATCTTAAAATTTGACAAAACCGTTTCAATTGACTCTGAATAAATATGTTTCAGGAATATTAAAAAACCCCATGTTCTTTAAGAAATTGAAATATCAATATTATTTTGCAAGCAATGCAGTTTACAGTAAAAAATAATACTGAATCAAGACATAATAACTAAAAAAAATGCAGGGGCTCTGGCCTAGGGGTAGCGCGTCTTCCCCGTGATCTGGGAGTCCGGGTTCGGGCATGGTTGCTCTTTATCCCGTGTTCTATCCATGAGGTGGGTGAAAGAGCCCCCCTGTAAAAAGAGGTTGTACAAGCGAGTGTGTGAGTGTCATCTTCATATGAGCTAGAAGTCAGATTTCTGCCCTTGGGTGCTCAGGGGCCTTTACTCTTAGAAACTACTGCCCAAACTCGGCTTAAATCGCTAACTTCGGCAGCGGTCTTGTCTACGACAAGTGCCATAACAACAACTTTAAAAAATATGTATATTGATATAGCAAATATGCGGACAATCTTTAGAAACATAACCCTTAAGAATTTGATAGAAAAGTGAGTAAAGATGTGCACAACAGATCACTTGAAAAAATTATTAAAACTGAAAAAGCGTTAGTTTTCTGTAAAAAGTGCATTTTGTAGATTCAATTATAAAATTTAAAAAAAAATTATTTATTAAAGAGATTTGGTATTTCTTAAAATTCGAATAAAATAAGAAAGAGTTTCTTAGTATACTGATTTCCAAATTACTGCAACAATTTTCATTCACTCTTTTAACGTGGCAGTCGAGTTCTTAAACATAACAATGAAACAATCAATTGCGAATGAATAATTTTTCATTGGGAAATTTTTAATGCTGTCATGTTGAATTCAGCTCTAAAAAATAGGAAGTTAAATTCAAATATCATTAAATATATCTGAAAGTTAAAAATTTCTTATCAGAAATAAATATTTCTTTGAAATGGATCATGAATTTCTCAGATATTCATCCACTGAAAACTCTTCTATCAATTCTGTCAGGTAAAGAGATGAACTTGTCAGGTAATGAGCAACTTACAAATACATGAAGGGAAATCATACAAGTTGCCGATGTACAGTTAAAAACTGCCTCTGCTTATCAAAACGTTCTAATCTAGAACAAAAAGTTGACATTTCACTCGACCTGGTCCACATAAAAAATAACCTGACGATAAATACTTTTCACGGAAAAAAAACTTTGATCGGATTAAAAGAAAAGGAACAATTCCATTGAAGCTCCAGCTGTATCGACAAGCTTGAATGCAAAAGCGTGTGGTGAAAAGAAAGCGTGTGGAAAGAGCTTTGCTGTTTCTCTTCAGAGCTGCTCTGAATGCGAAAGTCCCGATCAATTAGCTTGACATCTGAGAAAAGTCCTTGGTTGGGAACAACGTGGGCGGCACACTGTCTGTCAAACTCACCTCCGATCAATGACCCTTGACACCAATAGTGCTAAGTTACGGCCAAATCTGACTTGGTTGATTGTTTGGGAACTTTATTGTGTCTCTGTCTAGCGCAGAACAGGTAGAGAACTGACGACGGGTACAACAGTATCAACTTCAAGTTAATGGATGGCTTTTCAAAAACTCCACGTGCATAGCAATTACAGATTGCATGACAGACGATTCATAGAAAGCAATCTTACTTTGTTGGTAATGATGATAAGAACAAATGTGTTATTTCTAATTTAATAGTAAATATAGTGATTCATTTAAATAATTTCTATGATTTAAATGAATCAAAATTTATCATAAATTTACAAATAAAAATCCCAAATCAAAAACTGACTGACAGATAATCATAAAATGCTTGCATTTGCTTCCAATTTGAGTACAAGTAGATTCAAGGCAATTTTACTAAGAGTTAAGGCATTTTGAATTGAAAGAATTGAAAACGATTTTTTAAAAAAATGACTTCAAATTTGACCAGTATATCAGATCAAATGACTATATAATGACCGATATAATTTCCAGAATTATATGATCTCAGTCAGATAGATTTCAATCAGATGATCATACGTTCGAGTACCGATTATACTAAGGATCTGAACACTTGGTCTGTATCTTGATATTATCGTGAATTAAATGTCATCTTTTTGGATTGGCGTGAATGTAGAAATAGAAATTACAAGGCTTGAAAACCAAACTCTTCTTCTGTCGAGTTTCTTTAGTTTTAGTTATACAAACGTCCATATTGAAGCTGCATGATAATTATTTTGCGACGGACTTCAAATACTTTTCCTTATCCAGATAAATAGGCCAATCCCTCAACAAACTTCCTGAAGAGGGAAAATCTTCACCAACTGAGAGATTATTTTTAAATGGTCATCAAATCCATATCTGTGAGCCTCTGATCCCGAAAGCGAAACTCCGCCAAATGGGCACCGCAGCATTCTACTGAGCTTCTGTATTACGTCTGTCCGTGATACTGTAGCATTTTTTCCTCAGTAATGAAACTTCAAAGATACGCTCTAAGGGAGCATTCTTTAAATATCCGGTTACTTAACACATTTCTTAACAGCTGACTCATTTGATTCGCTCCTGAATTTCGTACCTTCTATCAAATTAAATGTTCCCTCCCCTATTACATTTAAGAAATAGTAAAAAAGACCTGTTCTGATTACATAGTTGTTAATCACAAACGTGAATCACGGTAATGAACGTGTACACGTGAATTTTAGCGATCATAACAGTCAAAGGAGCGATCATAGCGAGCAGTCAGAGGAGAAATAAAAAAACAGTGGCTTAAGCTTCATTTCATTGCAGTTCCTTCACACTTTCGTAAGTAGTGAAAAGAAAAGCAAATGATTTATCAGGACTCCTCCAAAAATCATAGTGTAGCAATATTGTTTCCCATTTAAATCTGCCAAGGAAGACATGAAGATTTCTTTAGGTGTGGAGTCATCTTGAATTTTCGATTGCGTGCTTAACTAAGAGTTTGCTGAACTGATTTCAAAAATACTGTTTTTACATCCAACTATCCACGTAAGAATAATTGCTGGATATAATATGTATAATTGATTACGAAGGGATACGCATTTCTTCGCAATTTTTTGGCAATTTACTGATATTTTGTCATTAAGAAAGATATATTCTGTTTCAATCTACCATAAAATTAATCCTTCGATTGCATTACTCCCTTTAAATCAAATAAAATCTTTTGAATTAGCTTTTGTGTCTGAATTTTAGAGGTCTAATGTAATGTAATTTCTCTAATGGGTAGTTTTCTTTATCGCAGAGGTAATTGTTGATTATCATTTACTTTCTGTAATCATCAAACTGGGTATGGGCATCTGAAGTTCCGAAGAAATGAAAATTCAAAATATATACATTTTTTCCCGATCCTCTAAGATTTCCCAATTGCCTGTTAATAGCGTTTTGTAATTACACCAACCAGAACTACATTTGCACAAAACGTTTAACGTTTATCTAACTTTAAACATTTTTAGGACGAGAATTCAGGAATCAGTTCAAGGTGTCAAATTTTATATTTTTCGCTCATATTTTTAATATACTCTTTTTCAAATACTAGACTTCCTACATTTTTTTTTACTTAAACTTGGGTATCATAACTGTAAAAACTCTTTTACCATGTGCAATGCATTGCGACTACAGTAGAGAATTATTATATTTGGTTTGTCGTTTAAATTGGATTATTACAATAACCTCGATTCTGTTAAATATTTAGATTGTAAAATATGTAACTTATACTATAATAGTTGTAAAATCAGTTTTCATAGAAAAGCAGGTCGGGACTACAGTAAGAAAACAAATGTTTACGTACACATATAAACAATTGAATGCTTTAATAAAGAAGAAATAGTCCTTACGTTGCTTTAAAATAAATAGTAAAATACATAATTATATCCTCTGAGAGAAAAGTTGTTTTTGTTTGTTTGTTTTCGTCAAAAAGTTCTTCAGATTGAACCACAAACAATTGCATGAATTAGACTGGTCAAAATAAGGAGGCTATTAATTCGAATTAAAGGATAAAGCAGAATGAATTTAAAATGAGTAGCAGTCTTCATAAATTGGAAATAGATAAAGTCAAAGCAAAAAAAAGCATAATAAAGAGACTTTAAAGACATCAAATATTTGTTTGACAAAAACAAAACTAAGGTTTTATGTTTGAAAAAAAGAAATCATTCAGTACCTATAGTGTCATTTTTTGGTTTCATACACTGTTTGCTGATGAGATTTTGAGAATCAAAAATTGGTTTTAATTGTTTTTAAAGAAATAAATTATTCAATTTTAGAACTAGTGACCCATTATGGGGTGCAGGCTTCTTTAACTGAACTGTAGACACAGTAGTAAGATACTCTTTTTTTCCAGTACTTTGTAGTGAAGTTTTTAAAAAGTTAAATATTTTGATAATATATAAATTACAAAAAGCTTCTGCTACATTCTTTATTGGAATTAATTATCTATTCCTCTAAATTTAAAAAAAAAAATGTTAATGTGGTCGAAACACGGCGACTTTCCTCTTTAATACCGCAGTAAACTTACCTGAATTGCAGCATCATCAAATGAATTGGAAATTGGAAATTTGTTTTAAACAAATTGTAATTGAAGATAACGATAGACTTGTAACAACTTGTTTTGTTTTAAATAAATATCCAATTTAAAAGGACTGTCTCAATCTGATAAAAACAGAAATTTACCATCAGAAGATTAATCACATTACGCGTCTAGAAACTTGTTATAATTTCTGATACTTCTTATATTTTTAATTACTTTTCTACTTTCTCGAAACAAATTTAAGTAACTACCTTATCAGCAAATTCATGCGACTGTTCTCGGATCACAAGAAAGTAAACAGAAAAATGATTAAAAATTAGCATTTTCCTTTATCCTCCAATAACCCTCTGATGGTCTTTACCCAAAAAACAGATAAGAGTCAAGTAATCGACAGATTTTGCGATAATGAATCACCGTTCCATCTAATTATTAGAATGGAATGCTGTTATTTGATATTGGAAGTCTCTAACGCATAAATATTTAGTACGTTTTTATAGCATCTAATTTCTAATGTCCCTGAAGCAAGTGAAAGAAACTTGATAGTGAAGGTTACCTAGTTGGTAGAGTGAGATTGGATCGCTTCGACAATCGATAAGCTGTCTGCATTTTGTTGGAGCCTCGTACTACCTTGACACCAGGGAAAGAAACTTCTTTGTCGTCCAAACGAAACTTTCGGATAAGATCGAACCCTGTCGAGAGATAAAAAAATCAGCAGTTTAGTTGAAAGTAACAAAGTTTTAGTCAACTAAAATCCTTGTATAAAATTTCACTGCTCTGTTATGTACAGCTTACTTAATTAATATACAGCTATTATGTACAGCTTACTTAATTAATGTACAGCTTACTTAATTAATGTGCAGCTATTATGTACAGCTTACTTATTAACTTAATAAAAATTTTCCATATTTATTGAGAACGTAAATATCTCCCTTATTATATTTTTTCGCTAAGAATTATATTTAAATTAATTGAAATTTTAGTATATATTAACATTTTACCGGAAGATGCTCATTTCTGAAATTTATATATTCAGTTATTGACAGCAGTTAAGTATGTAATTGCAACTATTGTTTGTATCATTTACACAATTCAAAGTAGAACTGTTTTCAAGGTTTTTTTTATTTTTTTTTTATTTTTTATTTTTTTTTTATTTTACATTTTTCGCTAGTAATCTTTATTAGTAACAGTCACTGTTATTTTTATTTTTGACGATGCTTACAAGAATGAAATCTGATTATTAATAAAATTTAACGTGCCTAGTATTCTACTGGCAAATAGCATATCATAATTATCTGTGATATTTACATTCTTAATAAAAGGGAAAGCAATATTGCTAGATTCAATACATAAGATAATTTAAATTAAATTAATTATTATCACATTATACAGTAATTCATTCAGATGTTGAGCTATAGTCATCATTATACGGTATGTCATAAAAATCTAATGACGATCTAGACTCATCATTTTACAGGAAGCGGTTAATTATCTGGTTTTAATAATTTGACTGAAACCTATATTTTTCTGTCAAAAAAATGGGAGTATAACGACATTTGAAAAGCTATGTACTAAAAATTTAAAATAACATAATGAGCTATACTCATAATTATACGAGATGTCATAAAAAACTGATGATGAGTTAGATTCATCATTTTACAGGAAGTGGTTAACTATCTCGTTTTAATAATTTGACTACCCCCCCCCTTTTTTTTTTGTCGAAAGAGAGTCTAAAGGCATTTAAGAAGCACTCACTAAAGCTTTAAAACAAGCTACTACGAGAAATATAATTCAAATAAAGAAAAATCTCACAACTATCACTATTAAAATAAAAAAAATGTAAACAACAGTTACACGCCATCGTAAAGAAGCTCTCAAATGATTTTCTCACGGAAGTATTAACAGTGTATTTCTTTTTAACAATCACCACTCAAAGTAACAAAGAACTCGGAATGAAAAAACTGAACCACCTTGTCATCTTTCCTTAAGTACCACTTTGAGGTATAATTTACTAATCATTTAAGTAATTAAGCTTGTCGTTAATAGTCATTACGTGTTAATAAGCGCTGACAGATATGCAGGCATTGCATTTTTAACAAAGAGACAATTATATGTCTGTTAATTACACTGAACTATGCATGCTGCCTACATCAGAAAAGGTTTTAACAATTCACATTGCTTTCTCAGAATAATTTTAAAATAGTGAAAAGGAAGAAATGGCAATAAATTCAACATTAACATTTATGTTAGAATAAATATTTGGACTATCGCCCAGTTTTCGGCGTTTTTTAAAAATATCTATGAATTCTTAAAGTTTTAAAAAATAATTTGGAATATATAGGTTTGCATTTGATAACCGTTGTGAAAGAAATTTGAACAAATCTCCATTCTAATTTGAACGCACCGAAAAATCAGAATCACAATAATAATAAGGAAATAGCCTCTTTTCGGGGATGCTCGCCCTGAAACTTTTCTGTTGAATATGTACAAATATAAATAGAATTTTTTTATGAGTGTTAAAGAACTATCGCCACTATTATTTAATCCATTGTTACAAGAATATTAATTATATATTTAAAATAACGAGGAAAATCAATGAACCAGTCCCAATTACTGAACCAATTTCGCCAACTTTTATTTCTTGTTTAAGTTCATGGCCTCGAGATGTATTATCAGGATTTCCCTACTCCACTTTTGAGAGAAATTGAAAAATCATTATCCCACTCTACATTCTCTATGGAAGAAAATCTAGACAGAGTTACCAACTGCAACTATTATTCCGATTTCGAAATAATGATTGTGGATCTTTTTTATATGAATACCTTGTCAATCATGATTATTCGTCCACTTCTTTTCTCAACATTTCTTGAGGTATGGAAATTAAAACTTTGGCAATGCCTTCCATCTCAATAACTGAAACGATTTCGCCACTTGTAGTTGCCAATTTAACAATTCGCAATGAACAATGCTCTATCATTATTGAGCCCCTTTTATAAATATTATTGTGACTAGACTTTTATTATATTTTGGTTGCAATATGATGTAGTTTATCAAAGCTTATTGATATGACTAAAGTGGTTCTATTAATACTAACTGTCTTCGATAATTATATTAATGACATTAATATAATCATCTCGATGAATTTTAATGAAATAAGAGATAAATATTATTTAAAAAAATACTATTTTAAAATATGACTACATGATAATGATATGGATAATGATGATAATGGGACAGAAAGTGGCGGAATTTGTCAAATTATTGACATTGGTGATTCTATCTTTTAGTTTGTAGTATCACCCAAAAATTGAGTTGGAGGGTGCTTGATGACGTATACCCTTGATGACATATCTAAAAGTCGTAAGATTTTATAAGAAATAAAAATTGGTCAAATTGGTTCATCAGATATCTTATTTAGTGGTTGTATCTTTTGAACTCGGTCAAGGTTTTTCTTCTCAGAGAATGTGCAATGAAGTAATGCTTTTGAAATATCTTTCGGAAATGGGCGATGGTTACGAAAAGAGAACCAATAATTTAATATGTAAATCAGAAGACATTGGTGAATCTAATTTCATATGAAGTAAAAATTTACGAAATCGGTAAAATGCTTTTGACTTGGGGGATTATTCATTGGGCATTCCCTCCCCCCCCCAATTATTTTGAATACAAAGATCATGGATGAACAACTGTTAGTTGGATGATGTAAACGGATGCTTTATGGCTTATTGAACCAAGAAATTTTTTAATTGAGTTTTATAAATTGCTTTTAATTTAATTTCCAACAAAAGTTATATTTCGAATACATACATATTGATTTGAGACGTATGTATAAAAAGTAGCAGTAGCGTAGCATTGGAAAGTGGTGCAAAGGGGATATTTCCTTTTCTCTAGAGGTCAAATTTATTGGCATCATAAATTAAAATAAATGTGCAACCATTATCTTTCTAGTGCTATCTGCAAGATTTGCAACTTAGGTATATTTTCTCTCATGCACACCCCACCCCTGATACTCCACTACTAACCAAATCGAAAGAATGAATAAAATTATTATACAATCTCAGTTTTTCCTCGCATGTTATATTTCCATGTAGTGCATTCTTTTTATATTTTTGTTTAATTAAAAATAAATTCCTTTAAGCCCCCTTGAATGATAAAACTTCTATGTCTATTACATACAATTCACTCATTATTTGGTAATTGTTTCAGTATTGCGAAAGCTGAGGTTTAAGTATTTGTTACGACCAGCCTTCAATTTAAAAAAAAACACATTAACATTTAGAATTTATGGAATTCTTTAAAACATTCGATATTTGATGTTTCTGTACTATTATTTATTCATAGAACTTAATTCAAATCTTGCAATAAACTTAAAATTCTATTTTTTTTTTAATTTGGTAAGACTTGAATAGTAACTCAGAAGGACGTTAAACGGAAGGGCCCTTATTTTAGTCAGGTATTAAAAGAGAATCTCTGATTTTTGTGTAATCATTTCTAAAAGCTATTAAAGTAGTTAGTTGTTAATATTTTTTTTCGATATAAGGGGTTTTAAATAGAAAAAAAAGAAGGAAAGATAAATGATTTTTTTTTTGCTGTTAGAAAGAGGAATTTTATGCATAATAAATTATATTTAGTTATATATATTAATTATTCATTATAAAAATATTATTTTGTAGTTATTATATTTTTATATGCCATGTTATGCTATATTATTATATTTTATCATTCATCAAATAAGCAAAGAAAAAATATTTTCAATTAATACAAACAATGTATTACATTACCTGGTAAATCATCCTCGCCAATTCGTATGTCTGGACAGATTCTGTTGATTTCATTTTCTGAAAATTCTGTAAAGAAAAGAAAATATTCAATATTAAAGTAACAATCGTATTCTATCATAAGACTACATTCTCATATTTAACGCTCTAACCGGAATATCCTTTGAACCGTCCACCCGTCCGCGTTACCTAACATGTACTTTAGCGGTCATTATTACTGTTCTCCGGTCAATTCATCATATTGCGGTGAAAAGGCTGAGCAAAAAATCTGATAGTATATTTTAGGCGTATGAATAGTAAGTTTAACCTAGTACTGATTCAACGCTACAAAATTTTCAATTTTCAGCTTTTTCAAACAGTTTTTATTTTTGAACTCAAAATGCTACTTAAAATACATAATTAAAACGTCTTGAATGCAAATCTGGATAATGTTTAGGAGTAAGGAATAAATACTGTTATTATGTTTCATACCACACTTACAATCTTTTGTCATTAAATTTGTTATAGCTTCGCGAAGCTTTTGATTTGAAACAAGGATATTAGTCTATTAGTGTTTTGAAGAAAGAAATGTTACTATTGTACGATCATAAAAATATTTGGGCTACAAAAGTTTATAATATTTCTAAATAAATTTCAACCGAGAATCTGTCTTCTTAAGAGTCTTCATACTTATTCCATTATGTGAATTTTTAATACCAGAGGTTAAATTACTTCTAGTATAAAAATATGGTATACTTTTGTAATAATGATTTTTACATACTTTTAGATCGGATTTTTTACACATCTTGCAAAATAGTAAAATGGTTGGAAAACAATAAATTCGAACCTTGATTTCTCCAAAAGTTTATCTTATAGGCGGGGCTGCTGCAAGCTATAAATAAAGTAGACTCGAGTACAACGCAATTAATAAATCGCGCTTTATATAAATACCCGTTTTAAGAAATCGTTTAGTATAAGATATTTATTTATATAGGAATCTATAATAAATAAATATTCCCTATTCCTAGATTTCTTATAAGTATTCTTGAAACATGTGATTTTTTAATAGCATTCTACAGAAGTTTACTGTATAAAATTAAATATAAGGTGGAACAGCCGTCCTAATATTGATGTAGTGGGAGTTATTGGACAGTACGATTCATACTTAATCCTCTTACATCGGAGAACTTAGAATTCACTTCTCAATAATGGCATATAATTTCGTGGGTTACAGTTATTAAAGATGGATTAAAATGAATCATGTGATATTATAACAATGTTTCCATGATTATCAGTTTGCTTTGTTGCAATGGCAATCAGGATCTATCAGAAAGCATTATGTCGACTTTGGAGGGTTAATGATAACTGCTGTGGGACCATCCTAAAATTGAAGAAGGTTTTGAGCTTCCGATTGGAAATTTTACTCTTAGAAATAGCTTAGAATACAGATTTAGATACAGATTCAGAAACAGATAGTTATATAATAATAAGTATGACAATTTACGTGTATGAGAATTATTTAGAAATATTTTTTACGGATCAACCGTAGATGGAAGTTTCCAAAATCGGTAAATGAATTGACAGCGATAACATAATTTGACATCGCACCACCATAGTTTTTGACATTTAATAGAATTAAAATTTTAAAGAAATGTTATTTTAACATTATATTTTAATCTACTTAAATACAAAGCATAACGAAATATAATAAATAGGTGCTCGAAATTGTTTTATTAATATTATCAAAAATGCCATCAGTATGCTTTCAAGAATAGAAATATTTTTCGAATGTATCCCAAGCGTCATTCGAGTGTCCACTACAGACCACCCTGATTTATGTGGTTTGGTCTTGAGTAGTTAGTTATACTCGCGTTCTTCGTCTTTTTCCTCTCCTTTAATGGCGACGAAAAGAAATATTACAAGCAGCATTTCAAAATAGTTTTGCAGTTAATAATCAACAGCATTATTAATACATTTGTTTATAGAAGACAAAAATTTTTGTTTCGTAATATTTCTTAAGTATCTTCCAAATGATCATTCAAGATCACTCTAAACTTCTAACCACTTCAAAGAAAGAATAAACGTAAATATAATTTGGAAATTCCGGGAATTATTTGTAATTGCATTGTGAATTCTAAATTTTAAAGAAAGAAGTAACTACGTTTAATTGCAAATATGATTGTTATAATCTAAAATAGTATTATTACATAATACGTATGTGAAATGAGTACAAATATTTCCAATGTTTATTAGGAATTAGATAGCAATAACAACTGTTGTTATGAGTTTATTTTTTTAATGCTTGGCTGATCTAATAAACTACAGGTCTTGTTAAAATTGAACATCATGAAATGGTTATTTTTGCATCATATACTGAGTTTTAAATTTATCAAGGGAATTATTTCAGTTCTCTGTTATTCTAATCTTCACTAATTCTTCTCCTGTTATTCAAACTATATGTTCCAATCTAATTGCATCGATTTTTAGGAAACTGAAAGAATATAAAATAAGAATATCAATTATTGTTTTCTTGAGAAATTAGATTCACCCTTTATAACAAATATGTCTTCAATAACTTTTAATATTTCATTATGGTCTCATTTCGTTGTACTATTATTTTGTGATGAAACGAAATTAAAAAGAGAAATAATAGTTCTGTAACATTGCGCAAAGTCAATTTAGCTTCGCAGTCATTACATTTTTTTTACCGAAGTAAATATTAATCAAGCAAGCGAACATATGTAAATAAAATGAGCCGCCTTTAAGTAATGCCAACACACCTAAGTTGGGGTAACTAAGTTCTCATGAGGTAATCTGAACTTTTTGTAAGTTCATTTGAAAGGGCATTCGTAGATACTGATCTCCTCACGTTTTCAATAATATAGTTACCGTTAGTTTTGCATAAATTATCCCTTTTTACTATACAAATATTAGTTGACTTAAGTTGCTTATCTGTAGTTTTAAATTTAAAGTAGTTAATGATCATGGTTTGGTTATTTAGAGGGTTCAAGCTATCTCTACCCTTAGGGACATTCATTTGTTGCACACACCTGTCGTTTCTACTTTATATGCTAAGTGGTTTCAGAATGATCTGCAACTCTTGGATTCTAGCATGGGCGTAACCCACTTGTCTTTATTTAAAGGTTTCTATTAAAATATTAGCCTATAATTTAAGAATGAAATATCTTAGATGCTGTGGAGACAATCAAAATGATTTTTATTTTATGTTTCGCAAGAGGCCCATGATTAATTTCATTGTATCTGTTCCAGTTCTTCGCAATTAAATTGCATTAAAAATTTAAAGGTTAAGTGATGTCTCACTGGGAATGTGATTAGAGAAATGAATTTCCTTTTAATACACTTTTATTAACTCAGCGTCTTTCATATATGTAAATATCATGTTGGTAAAGATTGAATTTTGTAATAAATGCTTCACTCCCTTCCTACTGGGCTGGAATCCTTAAGCTTCTTGCAGGTGCGCGTCATTGACTTCAATTTCATATTTTAATAATTCTTGAATTAAATTATTAATTAATTAATAAATATTAATCAAATTTTTATTCCATATGAGGAGTGCCACCTGGTAGCGAATGTAAGAAAAAAAAATACAAGAGTCCATAATAATTTTAATAATGAACTATGAGATTTATTACCTTATCATTTAATAATGAAATAAATGCTGTGGAGACAATCAAAATGGTTTTTATTTTCTGCTTCGTAAGGGACTCATGATTAATTTCATTACATCTGTTCTAGTTCATCGTAATTAAATTACATTAAACATTTAAATGCTAAGTGATATCTTACTGGGGATGAGATTAGGAAAATGAATTTCCTTTCGACACTCTTTAATTAACTCAACGTCTTTTATGTATGTAAATATCGTATTTGTAAGAAATGAATTTCGTAATAAATACTTCACTCCCTTCTTGGCAGACTGGAATTCTGAAAATTTCGTAGCTGTGTGTTCTCGATTTCATTCTTGTACTTTTATATTTTTAGAAGTTTAATTATTAATTAATTAATAATTTTTAATCAAATTTTTATTTAATATGAGGGATAGAATAATATTTATATAGAATAAAAATGATGAATGTAAGGAAAAAAACATTTAGAAATTCAGCTTTGATACCATGATAATTATAATAATGAATTATGAAAGACTAAAAAATGGAAGAGAATAAAAGTAAAAAAAGAGTTTTGTAGAAATGCTCTTGTGTTACTGTATTTAAAAATGGAAAAAAAATTAGTAGAGAAAAAAATAGATATTTTTTTTTTATGAAATTACGAGCCAAAATGAAGATGTATAAAAGTAAGGCGCTAAAAAATATGAGGAATATAAGTTTCTTTAAATCAAAATTTTGGAGTTCAAGGCGAAAATCATAAAAGTATTAGGCACTGAGGAAAATTTTCGGTATGGAAATTTAACTATAATGAATAACATAAGGAAGATAATGCTTAATTATGCATTATAAAATCCAAACACATTAAGAAGGAGATTAAAATTCCAATTTATGAAAAGCGTTTACTCTTTTATGTTTTTGTTTTAACTCTCAAGTTTTTAGGAAAAAGCTTTTTTGATTAAAAAAAATAGTTTTAAGCATGCTCTTTACTTCTGTTTTTTATTTATTTACTAGTTGATATACCCAGTGTTGCTCCGAATTAAAAAGCTTTCATATATAATTTCTTTAACATAAAACCATTCTTTGTATGAAATAACAAACAAAATTTTTTTCGTCTAAAATCTTCATCCTCTTTTATCATTTGTTTTTAATTAAAATTAGAATATCAATTAAACGAGACGATTTTAAAAACCACTGATAGTTAAGTTGCTTCATAAATTATCATTATTTGTTATATTAGTACTGCAAATTTGGCTCACAAATGCTGAAGTATGAAAAAAAGTGCCCATCATTTGAGAGATTGATTTAAGCATAATTTTGAGCACGGTTAAATCACCAAGACCACTTTTAAGTCTTGTCGAAATATCTATTAAAATAAAAGAAAAAGTTTGAAAATAATGTTAGCTCTAAATAAAGTGTAAAAATTCAAAATGTCTGTAAATTTTTAATTAATTGTACATTTAATTAATTTTTGTGCTTTGAAAAGCTGACTTTTTTTTTTATAAGTGAGCAAAATTGAATGAGACCCACTTGTTTAGGAGGAAATGTGGAACATACATACATAGCTACAATGACTTTTATTTATATAAGATTTATTTTGTGTTTTTTTTCTCATGAAAAAAAACCCGGTTTTTTGTTTTGATTAAATTTTTAGGCAATCTTTATGTTCTGGCTTTCACATTTTATGCAATATATGCATTTGATAAATGTCCTTAAACGAATTTCCAAATGAAAATTCGTAAACTGTATTCCGTATGAAAGCATTATATAATAAAATATCGGAGAAGTTTTATCTTGGAGAGCTTCATAAACAATGAATATATGTGTGAGAATGCGTGCTTGTAAAAGAACGAATATATATTAAAGCTTCATAAGCTACTATTTTGTCTCCAAGTAGGATTGCGGAAATATTTATTGTAAGTGCTTATTGATTCAGAAAACTATTAATTTCAAGTATTTTAAAATAAACGTATCCAGGATACAACAACTCGACCAATTAAAGTAGATATGCATGTAGAAAAATTATAGTGAAATATATAGTGTAATTAAAGAAAAATAACTGTATAGTTAACCCTCTATTGGAGAGAAAGGATGTCCCCTAAATCGATAATTATGCTGTGAATAATATTCAAATCAAAATATTGAGTTGTACAGTTTAAATGCAAAATATTTCATTCAAGTGCCGTATTAATAAGAAAACAAACAAGAAAAAACATCCTTAAATCTCTGTATTATAAGAGTGATTCAAATTTCAGTTTCTGTCTACCTCATTTTTTCACATTAGCAAAATTCTGTCCACCTAATCCGCAATCCTTTAAATCGAAATTTCATTGCATTTAAATAATGTTTTTCTTGTTATCATTAATTAAGGATTTCGTGTTCTATTTCGTTTCTTATATGCAAAAATAGGACCTTGGGAAATTTTGTAATCATAGATAGGTTCTCTCATATTTCTGAAGTTGGAATAGAATCGAGAATGAAAATAAGTTTTAAAAAATATGCTTTTTAATAACAGAATTCATATGATTTTTCTGTTAATATAATGCATAAACATTATCTTGAAATTAAAAACTAAATCGAAAGCAGAAAAGACTGGTTATCAGACAATAATTACCATTATATTGTGATCAAAATCTCACAATTTGTTTTTCTTGAGAAGAAATTATGAGTGTATCGACAATGAAAAACACTCTCTTAACTATAAAGAATTTTTAAAAAAGAAAGAAAGAAAGATAGGAATGGCGAAAACCAGCGTCATTTCGTGAATCCTAACTAGAGCACCTCATTTAAAGTTCAAAATCTCGTCTGAAAATATGACAAAATTATCAAAGTGATCTTTGGCTGGAAAGGGATGTTTTCATATAAATAGGATGATGATACAGACTATAGTTAAACTGTGCTGAGAGCAATGTACGTAAAGCGGAAATATATTTGTGCAAGGCTCCGCGTCTCCTGTGTGGGTGAGGATAAGTGGTATTTGTCTTCTGGCGCTAGCCTTGAATTCTTTTAACTAAAGTGCTGTTCAGGGGGGACAACGTTTTTTTTCTAACTCACTAAACTGAATTGTTTCAACCTAATTGCACGCAGACACGCCTTCGCAGCCTCATTACCACTGATTAAGCAGGAGTTCTGATCTTGAAAAGGATGACTCCTCGCTATCAGTCATCTGCAATATTGCGATTTTATTGAATGGGTTTCAATGATAAAAATATGAAATTATTATATTTGGCGACATGTTTTTGTATCTTCTAAATGATATAAGATTCAAATGTAACCAGTGGATCGATTTTGGAAAGAATAATTCTTCACTATCTATGTTCGGCAAAAAATTGTCTACTCATTGATAAAATTGTTAATATATTTTTACAATTTAACTATCAATTTATTGATTAAGTTAAATAATTTTTGAATTGATAAGAGTGCTCCGTCAGGTAGGGAATCTGTTAATAAGTTATTTTAATATTCCGATATATTTAGAATACTAAATAAGAAACAAACTGGAGTAGAAAATGCAAATATATATATATATATATATCATAACTTTAAACGTGCAAGTCTTGCATATATATAAATTTATTTATTTCGTGTATCTCGGAAACGGCTCTAACGATTTCGATATTTTTTTTTATTTAAATAAGGTTTTGCTTTTTATTTATATTGGTTTTTTTCCTGGAGAGAAAAAAAAAACGAGATTTTACACACACACACACAAAAAAAAAATGTTCAATGCGATATAGTGATCAGAGCAACATGACTGATGCGCGTGTTACGGATCCTCGATTCGAGTCCTGAATTTTACTTGATTGTTTTTACTTGTGTATTTATATTTAATATTAATGCTTTTTAAGTTTTATATAGGTATATTTCCTGAAAAAAAGGGATTTTACACAATAAAACATTTTTATAACTAACTATTAGAGCCTTTTCCTAACTGCAGTCATGCTATAATGTTATTTAGGGCCAAATCTCGAACCCGATTTGACACCATGGTAAAACTGAGTGCAAGTTCAAAAAATATAAGTAATGATAGATAAACTGTAAAATGAATGCTGTAATATAGCAGACTGTTTCTTATAACATGATAAACTAAGTGATTTATGAGTTTTTTTTTTTTTTATTTAAATGACCAGTTCATACGTAGGTAAGATTGAAAAATATTCATATGTAATCAGTATGTGATTTGTATTTAAATATTTTCTCCAAAAAAACACGATTTTACACACACACATAAAAGAAATTGCCGAGCAAAGCTCAGTCTTCCAGATATTAATGTAAAAAATGCAAAAAAAAAAAAATGTAATACGCTATTTTTACTGCACTAAAGAAATAAAAAATATTTTGTTTTAGCTTTAGGTGATGAAAACGGTTTTTGAAAAAACTAAGCTCCAATGTAAATTACAAAAATGAAAATTTCTGTGCAATCGTTCAAGTTTAAAATATAAATGCAATTAGAATGTCAGTTTGTTTGAAGTATTTCTTTCAACTCATAACGTTTATGGTTTGATCCTGAAGTGCATATTTTCCTCTTTTTAGAGGATTAAAAAAAAGTCTTTTTTTATATTTTTGTATTAAACTTGTTATGATTTTTAAACTTCTAAAATTAATTTCAAATACCATTATACAAAATTATAATCAATGGCAGTGTTTTTTTTTTTTGAGAATTATTTATATCGAATATTTTCCTAGATGAATTCAATGGCCGCCAACATTTTTCTATCCAATTTCAATTAATTATTTAACCTGTTAACTGGGTATGACGAAATATTTCAATGCAAAACGAATTGAATATGAGTTAATTATCCGTTTAACAGGTTAAACGCATCGTAGGCCTTTCGATGTTACTTTTTTATTATTTTCCAATTCATATGCGGAATTTCAGTTTTTTTTCAGCAGTTTAATTAGTAGCTAGAATGGCAGCTGAAGTTAAGATTACATTCTCAAGGAAGTAAAAGTAGTCGGAACTACAAATAATGAAGGATTTCTTTTCTAGAAATAAGAATTAGTAGAAACTAAGAGAATAGTTTTCCAATTTTTATTAATGGATTTACCCAAATCTTACGAAATGATTTCCTATTTCCTATCTTTTACGGAGCTACTCGATGGATTGTCAATAGAAGGTTTCACACGTAATTTATCTTGCATCGTTTCCAGTGATAATTGCAGCGGTAAAGTTGCCATAATCGAAGAAAATTGCCCAAGTCATCTCAAAGACTTTCGACTTTCGAAGGAGTGGTTGGTTGCCTGTGCCGAAGATTCTTAATAATGGGAAATTTTCCCCATACACGGAGAAATCTTTCTAATTGGTATAGATTTTAGAATGTGTTAAAACTCTGACATCTAGAACCATCAATTTCGCTTTCTTAAAGAAAATTATTTAATGTGATAGGAAGTTGATTTTGAAGAATTTTTTTTTATGTTATACTCACGTGAAAGTGTTTCGGGTATAAATAATGAAGAGATGAAGCAACCAATTAAGATGTGTAACGCAGCTGGCTTTAATCTGAAAAGAAAGAGACACTTATTTTAGGTGACAGCCATTACAAACACAGAAGATAAATGGAGATAGTAACGGTTAATAAACTTTTGTACTTTTTAAATTGTTAAGAAACGTTGATGAGGAATAGAATAAATTTCATTATTTAAAACTATACTGCATAATTATGTATATTTGCTTCAATTATTTTATATTTATTTTAACTGCAGTAAAATGGGCATTTAAAATGATATGATGCCTGTAATAGACTTCTGTACTTTTTAAATTGTTGAGAAGAATAAGTTTCCTTATTCAGCATTTATGCATCACATAAATTTTATTTACAGTAATATTATAATATTTTATTTACAGATTTACAGTAAATAAAATACTATAATAAAATCGGATTTACTGTAAATAACTCGCGGATTTTAATCCGAAAATGCTGTTAAAAACTTCTGTCTCAGCTATTAAAAAAAGGTATTTTAGCACAAAAAAAGTCTGATTTAAAAAAACAAAACTAAATCAAAATAGTTGCAAATGCTGAAATTTACTGGTTTTTAAGTCTTTTATAGTAATACTGGTCTTATAAGTCTTTTATAGTAAATAAAAATTCACCAAAAGCATTTTTGTGTTGATTTGTATCCTTCTTTGGACATTATGTGGATTATCCATTGATAAGGTTTGCTTATTCAAAATACTTTTGTGCTAATATCTGTCCTAATTAGGATATTTTGTAGAATAGCGGCAAAATTCATTTATCTATAAAGATGGTTCTATTATCCAAAAATGGTTGGTGTGCCTCCAAATTTTGTGAATAACAGGAATTACCGTATTTTAAATATCTTTTGTAATTAATAACGTTCAATAATTTTAAATTTTTATTGTAAAATTATGGTTGCAAAAATGTAAGAAAATATTTATTATTAAGTTTCTAAGAATAATTTAAATGTAAAATTAATATTTAATCCTTTTTCCTTGATCTTTACAATGATTTGTGTCTGATTATGCAATTTCTATTTAAACATAAAATAAGAACAGTTTAGGTTAGAAATGTAAGTAATACATGCTCATGTCAAATAAGCATTTATCATAATTTTTTTTATGCAAATGTAATATCAATCATCACAAATATTAAAATGTTTGCTAAAGCAATTTTTTCAGCTGTTTGATATTCCACTTTTATATGTGTTTCATAAGTCACAAAGCAAAATGTTTACTTTAATAAAAAAAATGTTTAATATGGGGATAAAATTGGTTTCAAATTTAAACCTTTTAATACCTAAAACTGATCTTATAGTGCAATAAAATTTTAAATAGTTTAACTATCTATCTAGGTTTAGCAAGAAGGTGCAGATAGCTATATAAATGTTTAAAGTTAATGGTATTTTTAATTTTTACTATAAATAGAATTTCTATCAAAAATTATTTTCTGGAAAAGCATGCATTTTTGCAATATGAAAAACTGTGAAAATATTATTTATTCTTCATATTTCAGTTGCAAACAAGTCACATAAAGGACTAAATCAAAGGAAATATATTTCCTTATTCTACAGATAATTTCCGAGTACAAAATAAATGGCTTTTCTTATTCTTGTAACACATCTTCGGAAATTCACAAGGAGAATATTAACCAATATTTCTGCCTATCTTATTTGCCATCTGAATTATGTTAATTTTAAAATTCATAAACTGACAAATAATTTATTATGAAGAGGATCTTGTTATCCTTTAATGAAGTTTGTATGCGTAAAATTTGTTTTTGATTTCATTACTAATTATTTTTAAATATTTTTATTTGCTTCTCCTTAGTCCAAGATTAAATTTATTTATTATGTCTGGTCACAAGGTCAATGCAAATATACATCATTTTACCTAAACATCAGAACCACAGATAAGAGATGAATATAAATAAGGAATTGCAGCATTAAACCAAAATTTGCATTGGCCAGCAAATGTTTACCTGCAACATAATAAGGGCAAACATTTTGTTTGCTTACATTGTTAAATGCTTGATTATATCGCAATATAGGCAAACATTTTATATTATATATATTTTACAATATTTTGTTTATATCATTTACAATATATTTTGGATAATTTTTCCCCCTCTGAAATGTTAACTCGTAAAATATTGAATGATAAAATCAATGAACTTATAAAAAGATTTTAATGTTTCATTTTTAATTTTTAATGTTTCATTTTTCATTTTTAATGTTTTTTTAATTACTTAACTGGAAATTTCAGCAATTTATTCTTTTTTATAAAAAATAAGATAAAACTTTCTCTTCCTTACTCGGAGGCAAAATATCTTTCATTTTTCGTCATTTATCATATCAGTGTAATGAAATAGAATTGCATTAATATTTATTTAGCACTGCCTAAACTTGGAACACGCATAGAAATGCTGGTATGCAATTTAATATAGCTTTTTAGATGTAAAAAGAAAATTAGAGGTACAATCATAATTGTAATTTTACGTCCAAATAATCAAAAACATATTTAGAAAGGTGAAACTTAAACAAGGAAAATAAAAATTGCTTCTGGATGTGCAAACAGGCTTTCATATAACTTTAATTTAACTTTTCCCCGCCTATTGATGCCATCTGACATCACCAGAATAGTTTGCTTTTAAAATTCAACAAATCGCTTGCCCCCATGTTGCAATTACTTGTTCCTAGGTGACAACATGATCTAGAGACAAGATAACGATGATTAATTTTAAGTAATTAATCTAGATGAAAAAAGTTATTTTTAACATGAAATATTTATAGTTTTTTTCAACATTATTATTATTATTATACTAACAAATAATAATCTGGGCTGACGAAAGTTATGAAGCACGAAATACTGCAGTTACACTAACCAAGATATAAACACCACGTCCTAGCCATGACTGTCGAGATCAATTTACTAAATTCCGTCTGATCACATCCCTTCAAACTAGATTGTTAAGAACTGATCGTAAGAGCCATCCATGATCTGACAGACCAGTCAAGTTAGTTTTTTTCATGTCGAGCAAGATGTTAAACTTGAAAGGGGAAGGTACCAATAGGGACGGCAGATGCAAAGTTAGATATTAGGTAGTTTTATAAGACTTGTTTCTTGTTTGTAAAGATTGAATTTTGTAATCGAATTTTCACTCACTAGAGCTCTAAAATTTCATACATTTGTTTATTCTCGGTGATAACTTAAGATGATGGACTACTCTTAACCATAAGATTAAATATCAGTTAACCGAATAATATTTATTAATTTTGATTCCATACGAAGAGGTACTGCCTTTTACTAAATATTAGGGGGGGGGAACTGGTTTATTTAATAATATTTATGCTTACGAATTACAAAATAATGGTTATAAAATGAAAAAGAATAAATAAATAAATTTACATTTTAGTAAATAATATTGTTTTTTAAGAACTATTTAATTAATTTTCTTAATAATTATGTCCAAAAAAATGAAAAAGCCTTAAATTTAAATTGCTTTTTAATATTTCTTTTCAGGGAAAAAAGAACGGGGGGGGGGGTATCTTAGTCGCCATTACTGGCAGGAAAAAAATCGACAACTATTTTGCCTTTCTTAAACAAAAGTGTTGGGAATTTTTAACGAGCAAAATGAGATTTTAATTTATATAATATACACCTCACTAATAATAATGCATTAAATTAATGGTTAAATATTTTCATTCACTTATATTTGCTGCGCTTTGCTTACAGTCTACCAAAGGATAGCATGACACACTTATTATCTAAAATTTACATTAATGATAACTTTTGCATAACAATATTGAACTGAATCTTTTTATTTAACCTTCGCATAACAGTATTGAACTGAATCTTTTTATTTAACCTTCGCATAACAGTATTGAACTGAATCTTTTTATTTAACCTTCGCATAACAGTATTGAACTGAATCTTTTTATTTAACCTTCGCATAACAGTATTGAACTGAATCTTTTTATTTAACCTTCGCATAACAATATTGTACTGTTTATTTATATCCGAACTTTACATAACAATATTATATTTTCTCTTTTTATCCTATCTTTGCATAGCAAAATTATTCTGTGTCTTTTTATCCACAGTATTGGTTGGCATTTAACGATAAAAGGCAATCAGAAATGAAGCATCAGTTTTGGCTATGATTCAAGTAAACTTTTTGGTGACTCTTAGCACAGGTATCTAAAGATGTTTTAAGTAGGAAAAGATTACAAATACTAATAACAAGTATAGTTAAGAATATCTTACGTATAAAGTTATTAAATATCATCAGATTTTTACTTTTTAAATAAAAAAATTTCTAGAAAAGTAATAATTATGCTCCTAAA
This sequence comes from Argiope bruennichi, assembly GCF_947563725.1. Taxonomy (NCBI): domain Eukaryota; kingdom Metazoa; phylum Arthropoda; class Arachnida; order Araneae; family Araneidae; genus Argiope; species Argiope bruennichi. Next base: position 94,506,725 of record NC_079162.1, read on the forward strand.
TGGCGAATACTAACTACATATTATAAATTTAAATAATGAAGAAAATTCAGTGTTTTATCTGATGAATCTCTCGAAATAAGATATTATATTAGATATTTTATGGTTTAAATATTCTTCAATGTCGGTATGATTTTAATTGCTCCTTATTATAGATTTCAGTTTTAAGATTTATTAATGCAAATCGAATAAAAACTTTTAAAAATTTGTAAACGAATCAATTAACGAAGAATGAAGAAAAATCTTTCATTATTTAACGAAGAATTTAGTAAGATGAGAAGTAAATCATCGTAAGAAAACTGGAGTACACGAATTTGCATTTTGTATATTTCGTGTGAGCTTCTTAAAATATTATAATTTATTAAATATTATTGCTTAGATATTAGTTTTAATATAATATATTTAATAATTATTAAACGATCTCCATTGATATATTTGAGAAGATTTTAAATATTACAAAAGAATATAATTTATCAGTCAAATATATAATTCTTTTGTGTTTTTTTCAGAAAATATCTTCAGTTTAAAAAAATGCAATTATCCTAATGTATTTATATTATTTTTAAGCAGCTGTTATTTTTCCTCTATAAAGACGGGTTTGATGAAATTAAACTCCTCGTTATGTATAATTTCAAGTTTTATTTCCTTCATTATCTCGATCCTTTCGTTGACTGTTTATTATTATCATTTCAATATTTCAACCTAAGTTCAAATTAAATCTAATATAGCGCAGATTTTCCTGCTCCTCCCACCCCACGCTTTGTAGTTTCTTTCATCGAGGTTGCTTTCATAATAAATTTTGTAGAATTTCCATTTGCCATTCGCGAACAGTTTTGCAAAAGAAGAATATATGTTATCCATCAGTGAGATAACTAAAAACAATGGTACAAAGTTTATAGAAAAGAAAGGAACAAGCCAAAACGATTTAAATGAGATAATGCTGAAAACCCTATTCCATAATTTTAAACTTGAGAAATACGAATCCTGTCTTATTTTTGCAGAAACTAGCAATTACTACGAGCTCTTAAAAGCAAGAATTCTTTGCTTTTGATTTTAAGGACTTCAAAGGAAATAATATTTTACGTAAAGCAGTTTTATTTATGTAAACTCCTTTAAGTTTTTCCATTAGAGTTTTTTTTTATTTTACTGGAGAAAATTTATGTGACCTCAAGTATACATAAAGCAAGGAAAATAAAATAGCAAATAATACTTAAAAGTTATATGGCATTTTCAGTAAAATTAAATAAAAGCTTATTATAATAATAAATAAAAGTTTATACAGTTAATTTTTAAATTAAGTTCAAATGGTTTTAAATTCAACTGTATTTACAATTGTTCTTTAATAATATTGAAGGATTTTATTTATTGCAAAATATTTTGCGATTTCAAAATTTTGAAACATAATATTATTGCAACAAAATTTCAGTGTGTGTATAGCGAGATGCGGTAGCCATGATAAAACATTAGAAATAAGACATGGGAATAAACAATTTTTTATCGTAGAAAAGTGCATATTTATGTTCAACCCTGCTATTTACTCCTGCATTGTTTCTGTTAACAACAATCCTGCCATTGTTTAAAATAACAACAAAAAAATGTGTAGTATAAAAATTATTTATTTAATAAATTATCTCAAATGGTGAGAAATTTGTCATGGAAACAAATAAATGCAAAGTGTCTTAGAAAGTTAAATTTTAAAGTCATGATATTTAAAAAAAATTGATTGCAAATAGACCAAATAAAAGAAAATTAACGGAAAAATAGGAAAAAAAAATCCCTCTCTCTGTATATATAACCAGTACTTAGTATTTTAAAAAAAATATTCTAAACATTTTATACCCAAATGAAAAATCATCGCTAATAGGATAAAAATTGAGCTGAAGAGAAAAAAAATTACATACTAGTATCTATATGAACTTGCAACAGCTGAAATGCATCATAAAAATAAATTATAGTTATTATTCACTCATAAATTATAGTATACTCATTGTAGTTTGAAGTATTAGTTGCCTCCCTTTTGTTTTTATGAATAATTGAAAATAATTGGAATCTTAATGATTGGCTACTGAAATAATGATGAAGATGACGAACCCTATCACAACTTTGCTTTTTCTACTGACCTGTAGCAAAAGTTTTCCTTTTTCTTCTTGAAACAAAAAGGATCTCAACAAATTATAGTTTGGATTATATCATCATTCAAATGTGGAAAAGAAGATAAATTTTTATTCAATACTCCATTCATCAAATACATCTGTTAATTTATTCATTTGCATTTAACAATTCATTCTAAAAGTATAATGGCGCACATTATCGGTCATTGATGTAGGAAGAAAAAGATAAATCTCAGATATTTTCATATATCTTTCAAAATTATTGAAAAATAAATTTCCTTTTCTAATATTACACGACACTTGATTCTGACATAATATTTCACAAAATGGAAATGGATACTAGGAATTCTGCTTCTATATTTATAATTAAAACTATTTTAATTAAATTTTACTTGCAATGAAATTAAACGATATTCAAAATAATATAATGGTTACTTCAACACATGGAATAGAACGCTTTGTACGGTATTAATGAATACATTTGATAACAACATATAACAGCAATTTATTGTACAAGATTGCACCAGTTAAGGTTTCAATGCTTCAAATATTTTTTAAAAAATTGAAATGTTAGAAGACAATCCGAAGAATTCTTTTCAATAGCAATTAAGCTCTTAAAAAACAATCTGAATGTACTTATATGCATCGGACCATAATTATAAATAAATACTTATGAAGAAAGGGATTTGTTGAACATCACAACATTGTCTTAATGAAATAAGAGGGAGGTCTTATCGAAACTTTCTCGTATACTCTCCAATAAAGGTGTCACCCCCTCCCCCGAATAAAATTAATAAGGTCGCGAATGGCAAATAATAGTTAAAAAATATAGATCTATGGCATGAATCGAGCATTTCTACTGAATCTATCGTGCAAATATGTATTTTGGAAAGAAATTTTTTCTAAACGATTGAAACCGAAATTTCACGTGAAAGTGCAGTTGTAGTCATAAGATCAATACTGAATTCCATTGATTTAAATCACTGCACTTATGAGTTGTATTTACATACATGTGTGTAAACCGACATTTGGTCAATCCTTTGACAGATTTGGCTCTAAATGTGACACGAATCTACATTTTAGATGCTAAACCTGTGTGCCAAATTTTATCTAGCTAGCTCTGTTTGTTTTGTAGTTATCTTGTTCACTTGTACTCTAACAGCAAGACAGGCAGATTCCCTTTGAATTGGATTTCCTTCAAAATATGATAGAAATCCACGAATTTGGTTCATATGCCAAATTTTATACGTCTAGCTCAAAGCGTTTTTGAGCTAACGTTTTCACAGAGAGATAGACATAATGCCAAAAATGTGCTTTTCGAATTCTAGGAAGTCCAAAACGATTCACAGCGATTATAATTCACAAAATATTGTGTCCGAATTTTTTGTCGATGACAATACAACTTCTTTGTATATACGAAAAAGTAAAAAGAAAGAGTACATTTTTATTATGAGTTTTGACGATTTGTTATGATGATACAAAAGACAAAAGATAATTAAGACCAACTATATTATTATTATTTTTATTTATTTTACAATGACAATAAACTATTTCTATGCATGCATTTGATCTATAGTCCTATATCATGTAATATAATTTATAAATAAATTGAAAAAAATGCAAAAATTTAAAGCAAAAATGCGGTAGTTTTGTAATGCGGGCAAGTTGGAAAGAGGCTTGATTGAAACCTTTTGCAAAATAATGGATTTTGCAGTTAAATATTTTACATAATGCATTACAAAGTGTTTTTGCATCTCTAAGAATTTAGAAAAAGTCTCATCTCCTGTAATACCGAAAGAAGTTTCCGATTTTCCTAAATTCCGTTTGCGAAATCAAAGTAACCTTTCTGACATTTATTTAGTTGATTTCAAATTCTTACTGGCAACGGATGAACAATTTATCACAGCTTGATGAAGTCATGTTAATGGAAAGTTATCATGACGTCAACGTCTTTCTGGTTTATTTTTCCCTTCGAGTGGGACGCATCTGCATCACTCTTTCTTTTTAGGTGTCAGCCTCATTGCAATCACGATTTAAAGTGCACTTTGAACGGATATGAGATCTAGATAGAAACTGAAGTGTATTTTTCTATTTCTCTGATATTTTAGAAATAAAGCTAAATCAAAATCATTTCGAATTCTATTTATTTTGTTAATAATAAAAAATATTAATATAACGACGTATTCATGATCCTTCAAATAATAATTGCGCCTCGTTTTGTTTCTTTTTCGTTGGTGTTTCATACTAAATACTGTGAATAAGGGACATTATTGGTATTTAAGTATTTTTTGTCACTGCATCAAAATTGGTTTATGATTTTAAAATTATAAATATAAAAGGCTTTATAAAGGTCATTTATTAATGTATTAAAAAGGATAAAACAGTTTTTTAATCAAAAATATGGATGCCATCTGACCGAGGCTCAGATAAATAAACTTTAAATAAATTGAAATCGTAATCACATTTATAATCGATTTTAACTTTTAATGCACGCGCGGAATTTCTTTCTAATATAATTTCTTTGTATTAATTTCTATATAATATTGTTAGATTTATGTTAACTTTTTTTTAATTTCTACTCTTCCCTACATTGATAAAACTGCGTTCAAAAACCTTTTTATTATTTTCTACTATTTAGTCTTTAATATATTTCATACTTCAGGATTACAAATATTATATTAAATTTAATATTTCTTCAATTAATATCTAGTTGGGCTAGTTTTGAGAAATAAAGTTTTAATTAAATGAATATACTCATTGACAGTTAACAACTCTAAAATCAATAAAATATTTCATTATCATCGAGAACCAATAACTGTACAATATTTCAGAACTGTCGACTACAAAATCAAATACTAAAACATCAAACAAATAAAAATGTTTGAAAACTGAAATAATCTGTAATCAAGTTAATTCAATTTAATAGTATTAAGTTACTAATTGTTACTTGTTGTGAAGTAACACGAGTTTTTTTGTAAAGGATCTTGCAATTTTGAACCATGAATATGTGACGAGGACGACATCTACCCGGTATTCTCTCTTGAAATTTACATGCCCCATGAGTGGGATTTCAGCTTGTGACTTATAGTATACTAAACCCCCATATACAGTGGACTTTCGGTGGAACCTTGTTTCGAACCTGAAACTCTTTGGTCTTAATGCCAGACCCCTTCAATCCACCTGAATCAGGATGATGACATGTGGGTTATAAAAGGGTAAAATCTTTCTAAAAGTCAATGGATTATCATTTAAAGATTTAAAGTTTCTGAATTTATTTTCGATCAAAAGCAATGTGCTTTTTGTGTAATAAGTAGGAATTTGGGAAATGCATACTTTTCAATGTCTTATGTGATGTCATATAGATATTCAAGAAATACAACTGCCCGATACGGAGAACTTTCTTTAATTTTTAGTTACTTAAATATTATTTTTCTCAGTTCTTTCTTTTAAAATTTCAATTCCTTTAACAAGGACAAAAATTTCAACTATGATTGTTGAGTCGAGCTCTACCACTTCTAAAAGATTCAAAGGAGAAAGATATTGATGATAGAAGTTCTCATATTTTAAATTTCTTTACGAAACTCAGATATCTCAAAGAAATTTAAAATTTCAAGGACATTTTGAAACTTTTATCCAAAAATTATCCCTGAATATTGCTTTAAGCTGTAACAATGCATGAACATTTGCAAGATGGTACTAAAAGATCGCCTTACAAGTAGAGACAGAAAATGAGCTGTAATTTTTGTACAAACCCTAAGTCTAGGGAGTTAGAAGGAAAGGGTTCTTTTTTATGGAGGCGACATACGTACATTTTTTTAGGATCTTTTGTCGGTGTCAAGTCCGATGCTTGTTGTAGGGGGATAATGGGTTTCAAAGTGGGGTAATAAATAATCCTATTCCGTGAGACAATGACTTTTCCATGGCAGAAACTTTCAAGTGGACCATTTGGGAAAGCCATCAAAAAATTCACGAATAGATTAAGCGGTGGTAATAAAAGGACTTTTTTGTCGCTTTCACCCCAAGTTTTATGCTGATTTCTAACAAGAGTTGAAACACAGTAAGACTTACTTTTAAAAGCACTGGTTTGCTTACATGTTAGTTGCAGGATTGTATGTATGCAAGGGATATGTTTAATCTCACTTAAGATAAAATTAAACTCCAGTCCTTCTTAATGACTATGAATGTGACAAATTTAAGTGCAATATGTCCTTTTTTTAGGTCAAGATGTAATGCAGTGCTTTCATATATTGTTGTTAAAATTAGATAAAATTTTGTCACATTCGTATCCAAACATTGGATAGAGCATTTTCTACAATTCATAAAAAGAACTTTTTTTTTCAGAAAAACTTAAATCAGATTTGAGGCACCCACGTAATTTACTCAACTTGACGAAGTACATATGAAGATCATTAACGTGAAATGGATGCTTTTGTAAACAAAGTTTCGAAATGGATACTTAAATAAACAAAAATAAAAATGAATTTTGAAATTTCATTATTTTTCTTTTTTAATTCAACAGTTTCTTTTAATTTCTTCATCGAGTGACATTTTAAAATTAAATAACAAAACTGGTAACCAAATAAATGCAATCTGATATTTATTTTTGCTCTATATTTGCATTCAAATATATAAGAACGCACCCTCCCCACCACCACCACCAATTTTGATCTAAAAAAACGTTTTGGTGATTTATAATGAGAAAGACTTATGTAAAATTTCATTCAGATTTAGGGAAAAATTTAATAAGAGCAAATTGTAATTTTCAGATGTATAAAGGAAAATCGAGATTACCAATATCCTGGTAATATGATAAAAACATAGAAAAGTTATCCAATTCTGCATAGTGAAGTAACAAACTTCAAGATCTATAACTGCAATTTTGTAAAACTCGATCTATTCATATATAAACATAACAAATATTTCATATTTTGTAAATTAAAATAAAATATTAGTTTTCAAACAAAAATTCTTCTAATTTGATATATAAGCATTATTTGCTTAACATCATCATATACATATCTTAGGTTCAATAGCATAACTAAGCAACTAGAGAACAGTTGTTCCAAAAAAAAAAAAGTATAAATGAAAATTTTGCCAGGATTTCCGGAAAATGTAAGACCCTGAATTGGGTTATAAGCATCATCTAGGTGTTGTCTACAGCAGTTACTCAGTCACCCCTAATAGCGCCTTTTTTATGCTTTTACCACTTATTCGCCAATTTTGTAGGTACTTGGTTACAACGTTCACTATATGGTAAGTGGATGACTTATATAAAAAAAATTACAATACATAAATATCCAGTGTCGTCTGTCAAGCTGGGCAAAGTTTAAAAATAGCCTCACCGATGCGATATTCCATATTCTGTTTTGACGTCTAGCAACTATGCCAGATTTGTTTTCATGCGTGCGAATAAAGTTTGGCATCAATAAAAATTAGTTATGGGATTTTAAAACTTCACATTTTATTTGTATTTTTAATGCTGGATGGTAGCAAAGATTAATGAGCAGAGGTTTGCAATTTTTATCATTTTATATTATGGTGATTTGTTAGATTCTCACTTTATGGGACAGTTGGAAGTTATTTTTATTATTTTGTTTCAGCATTTTTTTTATTTTGAATTTTGCAGTGCATTTTTTTTTCTGTTAGTAGATTACTATTTCTTCCAAACCGAAATTAGTAAATAATTTTGATTTGAGTGTTCATTCACATTACAGATGGAGAAGGTACTACAGTAACAAAACAAAACTTTTAATGTTACTGTAAATTTACATCTAAAGTGCACTACAAACATTACTTTTAAAAAATTCTTAAGCACTCTGCAATGTGAATGAGATTTTCTGTTACAACTTTTGTTTATTCATGTGGGAAATTCATACCCGAGATACTGTTTAAGGATAACAGTCCTTCAAAGCGGGCACATCTTCCAGACCTTAATAAATATCCCGAATTTTGCATAATACAATAACTTTTCACTAAACAGGTTAATATAATTAAAATATTATAACTAAACGAATTTAGTACATAATTCTATTTATAGAGAAAATAATTGCAGAGAAGACATTTGTAAAGACTGCGTCAGGAACTATAAGTTTTTGTCCATGGGTGAAAATGGAAAAGCAATCATTAGATGATGCACTTAATTAATAATATGAGAGATAAAATCGCATTTAATCTTTCATCAGCAAAATTAATTAAAAAATGACACATAGCTATCTAACACCCTATCCAAAATGGGCGGCATTTGATACAAAGTATGCTTTGTCCAAGCGGTCTGTTTCTTGCGTTGATAAAGCAGTTTGTGGAGCCACTCATTATAGCGTAATGACTGTGTTAACTAAGTGGAATGGCTTAATTTCTCAAGCGTCCTCATTTCTTCATTTACTCATTACAGCCTATTCAGAGGACTTTTCACATCAATGTGTCCAAGGTTGTAATTTTGTACATTTAAAAAAGGACCAGTACGAAATAGTTTATTTTTTGTCGGTTACATGCCATAAAGATCATGCTAATGTTAATTACCTCGCTTCCCTTAATTAAAAATAATAGAAATTACTATGTCTGAGCGTGCATATGAATTACATTGAAATGATGGTTGAATGATATTGTTGCTCCAATTCATTGCGAAAATCGGTGGCTGACGTAGATTATGTTTTATAGATGAGCCAAGTGGTTGAAAATAAGAGCAGTTGCGTAGAAGCATATGAGGAAGGGAGAAACAATTTCTTCGGGATTTAGTCTCAGTGATGCCGCAAACATAAAATAGCAGTATATTTATTTTTCTATAAAACGTCGAATTTTAAAATGGGGGTGAAAAAAAATACCATTCTCTAAGCGCCACATATCCTTGCTACGCCAATGAATGAAAACTAAATGCATTAAATTATATAAAAAAGCAATTGCAGTGGTGCCATTTTGAAATATCAAAATTATTAAATCAATCTAGAAATGCCGTGATGGAGTTCAAGGTTTTGAATCGGGCCTTTTTTTATAGTTAATTTACCCATGATAAAGGTCATGATAAAGTCTGATATTTTGAAGCCGTATTTTAATATTTTGATGTGATTTAAAACTAAGAAAAGACACATTAAAACAATGCAACTGTTACATGAAACAAACACTACATATGCTTTGTTTTATAAAACAGATACATAATATTTTAAATTTTGTACTGATAAATTCATAATTTAAAAAAAATAAACTGACAAAATATTTGTATTTATCCTTCGCTGACAGTTTATTAACACGCTCAACATGCTTCTGATTATGTATTAAAGTATTTTTTACTTCATGTGAATCATAAAGCAGTAGTTACCATCATATATGGCAGCTAATTTTAACCAAACCGTTTCTGCATTTGCCTTCCTACCTTCTTACCACTCTGTAAACAAATTTGTTATTTATATAAGTTTTCGCATCTCTGTCCCACAATACTCGCCCCCCCCCCCCAAATCGATACAAATCGTTATAAATCGAAGCCGAATACATAGCAGTTTTCAATACAGACTAAAACTCCAAGTAATATGTGAAACATTGAGGAGCCAGTAATCGGTTTTAAGAGTAAAAGAAAAACAATTAAACATTAACTAAAAACAGATGGCAATGCTTCAGCAGACAGCATTTATACAAAGAAAAAAGGAATCATGCATCTACTTTCTGATATTTATGAATTTTGTAACATTAAGTGTAATACCTTTCCAGTATAAATTAATTCAAAATATAAAAGATTCGTAATTGTTCCATTAATCTTTAAAATCTTTTCGAACAGCAAAAGGATGTAAAGTCCAGTCCTGTTTTCCGAAAAAAATTTAGTCTTCTAATGGCCCATCTAATCTAATGGCTGCATTTTGCTACTGCAACATTTCTACTGGCAGTAGTAAAAGCAAAATATTTTATTCAAAAATTAAATTTAATTGGTATGCAATTTATCTCATGTGACAGGTATAAACGCCATATCATTTATAAACAAAACATTCTAATCCTCTTTGCTTTAAAAGGAAGGTTTTGTCTAGGACCTTTTCTATTAGGAAAAAGGAATCTTGTCACTGAATATTAACTTCTAAATATTTTTCTAACTTTTTCATGGGCGAAAACTTTTGATAATTTAGCATTTAGATAAATCATTGGGGAGCAGAAATATGAATTTTTTATTTATTATTGTGGTTTTTATTTCTGGTACCGGAATCATTTATATTAAATGCAAGTTCATCTTCTTTTCGGCGTCATCTGAGGACAGCACTGATTACAACACTTTCATTCCAAATGCGATTCAAGATACAAAAGATATTTGAAGTTTAAAAAATTAATGCCACATGAATCATTCTTTTCACATTTTGACAGGTTAAAGAAACCTATTCTGTTCAGTAGCTTGAGCTTTCTAGATGATAAATATTTTTAAAAACCTACATTTGAACTACTGTTACCATTGAAAAGGTAACAATAAGTAACAAATGAATCGTAAGTTCAGAATCCTTTCACAATATTTTATAAATCTTACTCACAAGATTATTGCAAATCCTATGCTGTTAGCTATTAGAATGATAAATATTTTTTAAAACCTACATTTGAACTACCATTACAAGTAAAAAGGTAACAATAAGTGATAAATAAACCATAAGTTTTAGAGTCCTTTCGGAATATTTTATAAATATTGCTCACAAGATAACTGCGAATCATATGCTGTTAACTACTTAGAATGATAAATATTTTCTGCTATTTCGAGAAGCAAAATGTTTTCTTATGGAAATTTCTTTCCTTCACTGCTAACATTAGACATGATTGCAATAGGCCATCAATTATTTTGCAATTTTTAGCAATAAATAATTTTTAGATATTCGTCAAACGATTAAAAAATTAGATACAAGATTCGAGAGAGATTGCCAGAATAATTTATTATTTAAAAAAAAACCGTACTAGAAATGAATGTTCTTCAAATCTTGTTTTAGGTGTGTTTTTTTATAAAATAAAATTGAATGGTATACGAAAATAAGATTATTTTATGTACCATTTTATAATTATTATATATTTAGAAGAATTTACATATAAGAAAATACATACTACAAAAATAATAATATTTTGTACATATGAATATCAGTATGATAATAAATACAGATCGAATGAAAAAAGTATTTATGTATCTGACAAATAAAACGTAATCAACGTTACTTTTGCCTACCAGATAATAGTTATTTTTTTACAGGAAATGGACAATTACTTTTGCAATCAAGCAAGTTTTCATAACATTAAAAAAGTTATACAAAATTATTTTTTCTTATTTTTATTCTAACGAAATATATGCAACAAAACCACAGACATTAAATCGCCAAGTTTTTAAGACTAAGGTTTGATATATCTTCATCTATTAATGTTCGCGTAGTATGTCTGGGGTCGCATCTATTCACTTCATCGAAAAAATATCACTCATCTTTGTTGCGCAAACCCTGTCGTTAATCTTCTGTTCGATTATTATAGGCCGAGATTCCCAAAACAGCAGTTAATAAGCGTTGGAAAAATGCTTTTCCTATCAGCTTTGTAAATCACCATTCTCAACGGTGATAAGATCCACCTGGGAAATTTTTCGAATGCTATTTCAAAAGCTTCAAGAACAAAAACGCAGGGCACTGGCATAAACTGAAAAAGGCCACAATCAGAGTGAGCCATTTTTTTTTCTCTCTCTCTATATCTCTTAGTGGTTTTACAATTTTCGCAGATTCCAAATTTACGGTTCAAATTATGATAATTTATTTTGTACAAATTTTAAAAAATTACCTTTATAATTTCTCTGTTTTATATATAAATGTGTAATTGACTTTAAATTGGAATGTTGTGCTTGAGGTAAACCATTTTTTAGCTAAACGCAATGGCTTAATTTTAATTTTTGATAAAGTTACATCAGGTAATTTTAATTATATATATATATATATATATATATATATATATATATGTATCACTCTACTCTCGTTTTATTTCTTATTAAATCACCATTTAAAATGGCAAATAATTATTATTAATCATTGGTTATCATAGTATTTATTTCATATTTGGTATAAATACCATAATTTCACTTTTCACTCTTGTTTTCAATTCAATAACTGACAGGATGAATTTTATTTATATTTTAGTTGCACGCTTTGCTTTAATTCGATGCAAAATTATTCAGCTAACATAAGGACCTGCTTATTGCTATGAAAAAAAATATTTATTATCGTTTTTAGTTGATTTTTACCGAAAATTTTTTCTACATCTTATCATTCTTTAGGTATTTTTGAAAAATCAAAATTTCAAAATAAATAAAACGTCAAAATGATACACCATCTTGAAAGGTGAATGAGAGGCATCATCTGAGTGCAAAGGTTTAATTGCTGGTATCTTTAAAAAATCGACAAGGAAGATTTGATTAAAATATAAGACTACTTCTTTATATCATTTATCTCTGCTGTACTTTAAAATCAGTTTGTTGAATATGATTTTTTTTGAGACTCCAACTAACAATATCTAAATCAACGTTCCATTTTAAAATCTTTACTAATATATAATTACGACAAATTCATCGTTCAGTACTTATCTTATTGCAAAAATATTAATCCTTGAGTATAACTGCTAGAAGAAACGTTCACAGATCTACAAAAATGTTCAACGGTAAAAAAAATTTAAATAGAAGCAGAGCTACAGGATGAATAATTTTTTCTCTTTGATTAATAAATAAATAATTATTAAAGTATCGTATTAGTAAAGCTGCTTATAGCAGTAGTTTAATGAAAAATGCAAATTATTCTTGACCTTAATTTCAAGCAACTATTGATCATGTAAGTACTCAAAAAATTAGGACAGCCTTAATTATTTTGTGAAAAATTATTATGAATAGAGGTAGTATCCATTTAGATGTCTCGAACTCTAAATTAGGACATTAAAATGTATCTTTTTCATCAACAGCTTAATTCATATTCATATAATTTATAAATGGAAATTAGTATCCTCGATGAAGCGTCTATAACTAATCTATTGTACGTCATTTGCTTATTTTAGTAAACCCTGATTGTTTTAAGTATTTTTTATTAAATCATTTAAAAATAAAAAATAAAAAGTTATATGCTTTTTCAAAATAATAAGAATAAATTATATTTTATGAAAACCAATTACTCTATGCAGTTTATTTTTTTAATTCACAGCATTTCGCAGACGCTGATGAAGAAAAATTTCGAAACTTAAAAATATAACAGCAATGCTTCAGACATATTTTAATCTCTAAATATAAGCAGGAAAGATAATATTTCATTTAAGTGAAATCTCAATTCGCTTAAATAAAAAATTAGAAAATAATAGAAATGAAATCTTCTAAATATTTATTTAAGAATAAATTATCTTTCGCAGGCAACCATGGAAATAAATATTGTTTGAAACCTGTGATGATGAAAATCTGAGATTAGAAACAATAATTATACATTATTTGTTTGTTATCAAAATATTTTATTTCATATATTTTAATTTTTAAGCAAGGGTATTTCTTAAAAGCCGAGGAAAGAAAACGTCGAAATTCAAGAATTTACTAGAAATGCTTCAAAAATTATTTAATTTTCCACACATAAGCAAGAAAAATAATCTTTCATCTGAGTAAAATTTCAGTTCATTCATTTTTGAAAAAATAATGTAAATATAAACCCGAAATATTTATTTAAGAATGAATTATCTTTCAAAGGCAATTACGGCAATGTACATCATCTTCAAAACATCATCAAACTCAAAAATTTATGATGATTAAGACCTATGATATTATTTATTATAAATAATACATAATATTATATGCTTTTAATTAAAATCTATTACTTCATAAACTTCAAATTTTTAGCAGAGACATTTCGTAAATCCTAAGGAAAGAAAATATCAGAGCTCAAGAAATGTTGTCGGAAATATTAACTCACCAATTTCAACATCAGAAGAATAGTAAACAAATTTCGCTTAATCTAATTTTGAAAAATAATAAAATAAAATAAAACTTCATAGTATTAAAATAAAAATTGATTATATTTTAAAAGTTACAATTTCTATAAGAAATAGTTTTAGAGGCGTGTGACGGTAAAGATGCAATTTTTTTACAAAAAACAAATGACATATAGAGAAAAAACTCAGAAAATGTTAATATTTTTTATCATAAATTTAATAGATAATAAATATATAATCTTTATACTTTATATATGTTTAAATTACATATAACTATATGAATTCCATTAAATCAAATAATGCAACAGCATCCTCAGACGTTCAAACTTTAACTATATAAAATAACCTTTGTTCTTAAAAAAATAGTAATTTAATTTGCATATTTTTAGCAATTTTAATTAGCATATTTTTTTCTAATAATTAACATTTTTTTCTTTTTTCGTGTGACATATGTGAATGTGTGTGATGAAGTTACCCTGAATTCTTATAGACATTTCAGGAAAAGCTTCATTCTTTTAATTCCATGTTCTTTTGATAAATGTTCCATTTATTTAATGAATTTGAAATGTTCGACGACGTATCAGATGTTTATTTAATTGCATTTGACGAAAAAGAAAACAAACAGGGTTAAACATAAATGTGTGCTTTGATGTTTTAATTATTATTTATGGAGTTATAAAATCTTTAAGAAATTAAATACCAAGGCTTTTCCGGGGAATTGATTTCCAAAATATTCCAGCTGTACTACAGAATTTTTTCCCCTCCAATTTCTTTCAGGTTCAAATATTTTGTTTGAAAAGCATGAAAAATACATGGCGTGAAAATCACTAAAATATGTGATGAATAACATTACTTTTAAAATATTTTAGTTACACATTAGAGTTACTTTTTTCGCTAATTTTCCTAGCTTATGTAGTTTCGGTTATTTTATTCGAACGTCCAGAAAATACATCGAATGATAATCACTGAGATTTGAGTTTAATGAAACAACTTTAAATTATTCCTATTGTACCATAGAATTATTTTTGTCACTTGTTTCCTTGACTTTTACAGTTTGAATTATTTTATATGAAAGATATAATAATTAATGGCATGGCAGCTATCGAAGTATTATTTATAGAATGTGTAAAATTTATAACTAGATCAAATTTTCTTGCTGGACGTAAATTGAAGACATCCAATTTCTACTGCATAATCAAATTTGAAGCATCATTTGTGATAGATATATATATAATTTATATCCAGATAAAATTTTCTTACTTAAAGTAATCTGAAGCCATTTCTTTTCTTCTGGGTGGACAGATTTTAGCTCAGACTCTTCAATACAAATGTAGATTTTGACGGGCAATAGTATTTAACTTCTGTGAAACCCAGTGGCCTAGAATAGAAATTCAAAATTTTAAATTTAACTTTGTCCACACCCAAAAAATCTGTAATTAAAGTATTTAATAAATATGTTATAAAATAGCTTCATTTAATTTCTCGACTGTTCAACAACAATTGTAAAAATATATAGGAAAATTATAAATATAGAAAATTCATTCGTCTTTCTTTAACATTTTATATGTTTTATAAAATCCATTCTTATTAATGTTCATTATTTTCAAAAAATAATGATTTATGGGTACATTTACATCAAATTATTCTATTGGATTACTTTTATTAAAAATAACTAATATTAATTAGAATGTTAAATATTTAAAGAAATGCTCAAAGATATTATTTAAGATACTTAAGATACTTAAACTGCACAAAAATTGTTTTTACAAAATTTATAAACTCTAATTTCATCATTTACAGTAAATATTTACTGTGACATTTTTTTAAAATTTTACTATGTCTTTTTTTTAATTGATCTTTATTGTCAGTTGTTTCTATATGTTTACTTCCTGTGTTATTTGTTTATATAATATAATTTGTAATGGTCCACATACTAGCATAATTACATTGACGTTTAATGTCTTTCATTTAAAATAACGAACAATGTTTTTTAAACCAAATTATATATGAATAGAATATTTAAAAATTTTCTCTCGTCTGATTTTAAGAAAGAAAATATTCATTTCTAAATTTAAATAAAATGTGTCATTTGACCTACTTAAATGTCTGTTGAAATTTCACAATTTAAAAGCTATTCAAACATTTCCTTTCCATACAGGTGAGAAACAAATCTTGGGCATTAGTAATAACGTTCTGTTTGATCAAACGGCTCATTTTACTTTCATAACGTAACCGAGTAGTTCTAATGGTAAATTGTAGTAAATGAGTAATAAAGTGAAACAATATAAAGGTTGTAGCGAAAAATTACTTTTCTACTACACTGAACTAATAGATACAACTTATGAATTGCAGATATCTGTTTTTTACGAACAAATTTTGCACTTCTATACTCCGTTGTTCAGTTTATAATTCAAAGAAATATGAAGCAAAAAAGCAAATTGATTTTTTGCATTTTTTAAGCAAATTTTTATCATGTTCGTAAAAAATAGAAAAATGATATTATTTTTATGCTATATATATAAGTGAAATTCACAGTTTTGCCTAAACTCTAAACGAAATGAATTGATTAATATTTCTAAATCATAAATTCATGTTTAATCGTAGGACATTAGTAAAGGTACACAGATCCTAAATTTTATTCATAAATTTTATTCATCCTAAATTTTATTCATAAATTTTATTCATCCTAAATTTTATTCATTTATCAGCAGCTGCCTGAAACCTAAGATTCTTCAGCCGTCCTTCATCGCACTCCAACTCAAGCGAATGTTTAATTTTTCTACCTATAACGGCGAGTTTACTTAATCACTGTTTACGCACAAATATAGGGTGAATATGGTGAAATATTCATAAGCAAAACGAATTGTTGCACAACGTTAATAACAACATGTTGTACAGTATTTATTTCAAATTGTATAGAATTCTATGCCAAGTTGTTTAGAATTCGATGTTGCCAAAGATCGAATTCGACTCTTGTGGAAAGAATTCAAAGAAAGAAAATATCAGACATGTTTAAACCCATATAAAGAAAACCAAGCAGCTTATTTTCAGCTTTAATACATTCTGGATATCTTCAGTTCTTTCCAAATGAATGCAGTGACACAAGATAAAATAAATTCATAGATTTTTTCATGCGATATTCATTTGAACTGGAAACTGATTCCATCTAAATTCATTAGTCACAGATTTGTAGTTAATAATAGCCTGGTTTAGAAGCTAGAAATTCTTCAGCTTACATATAAAAGTTTGTAATTCCATGGGCGTTTTCTCCGCAGCAGTAGGGACTATGGCTAATTTTTAATAACTTTATCAACCTCTTTAATTGTGTTCCAAAACTAAATTGCCTTCAGAATGATGTCCCATTTGACCTTTGATCGAGATAATTGAGAGATCCAGTCGTGAGTCAGCCCTCAGGAATGAAATCTTTAATCCATCGTGATTCGAGTGGATGTTTGATGAAACGAATATTAATGGTAGAAGACAGAATTTTCATGATTTTTTTTACTAGTCTTCCGACATTGAATAGACATGAATCGGGAACATCGAACGTGAGAAAACAATTAATGAAGTGCTGTTTTGTTGTATCGAGTTTCGTTACCAAAAGTTATTTAGAGTAATGAGTCATTATCTACTCGCTTATTAAGATAGGCAGTGTGATGAATGCAGTTAATTTAAACAAAATTATTGTTCGTATATATTAGGTCATGATTTTTACTCCTCCTTAAGAAATTAGAGAAATCAAAGGTGACTAAAAGAAGAAAAAAGGTCAAAAGTATTCTAAAGCTGTTAGAGAAGCAAAAACTCGTAATATAAAAATGATATATAAAATGGCTAAAAAGGCATACGCCATATGGGCTGGTTTTGGTACTTTTGTTTGTATCAGCCTAAACATGTTAGAAAATCTTTGAGAATGAAGATAAAATAAAAAGATTGATCCCATATGCATAATCTTTTGCATTTAATAGAAAAATAATTTAAATCTAATTACCTTATTTAATTTTTTTTAATTTAAAATGATTTGACGAATAGGTCTACATTTCTGTCGATAATTTCAGAGCAGTTTGAAGTAAACATATATGGTTCCCAGCAGAGCTGCTTCTTCCTTACTATATATATATATATATATATATATATATATATTAAAATTCGTTTAATGCGTTTAGATATCTGATTTCTGACGTTCTGAACTATGTATTACTTAGTAGACAATAAATTGAATCTGCATTTCCTGAAATTAATTAATTTTTTTTCCATTTTGTAGAAAAATGGAAAGACTGGGAAGTCGATGGAACGTGAAAAAATAGTATGGCTTTCTAAAATTCATAGTTCAAATGGAAATATGATAAGGAAGCAAACACACCTTCAGAAGTCACATATAGAGAAACATTTTCATTTATCTCATTCTTCGCACATTTAACTCATCAAAGGAGAAAACATCTAATTTGCAATACAATGTTCAATGTTATTTTTTACTGTTATTCACCTTACTAATGACAAAAAAGTAAAACCTTCGTCAGTTTGATTAGGTTTAATTAATAATCATATCTGAACTTTAGGAAGAAGGATTTATGATAGTGTATATATAGTCTTAAGGCATCTAATGATAAATATTTATGAATATAGATATTATTTTAAAATGTTGCTTACGAGTAAAATATGAGTGCAAATGAATTAATTCAGAAAGCTTTAATATGCCCGAACTACGCATTTAAATACCTTAAATCTGACAGGCATCAAAAGAATAAATAAAATTTAAAATGTGCCTACACGTCATAATGAAAATAAAACACTTTAATAAGGAAATTTAACGAAGTCATTTAAAAATCACTGTCTTTATAATAACCTTGCTTCATGGCACTTTATATGAATCACTCTTTGAAGTTTGAGAAAGAACTTTTAAAAATGAACATATAATTTCATTAATAATCGTCAGTCAGATTAGTATTTTGAGATAGAATATTTGCTTATTCATCATAAAAAATATTTAGTTTTTCTGTTTAACAAAACATAATTTTATTATTAATAAGGATAATATGCCGAGAAGGAAGCGAAAGATATAATTTCAAATTTCTAAACAATCTTATTTGAGTTAGCGGCTTAATATCTCCGTTGGAAGTATAACAAAAGGTTATTAAAGATGAACATCGCAGCTTAGTCAGTTCACGTGATTATATTTGAAATATTATTTTAATCTCTAAATCTCCGTCTAATCAATTGTACAGCCATTTTACTAAGATTAATTTAATTTATACAAGCCGCACGTGCACGATAGTCTTTAGAGAAAAAAATAATAATCGAGACTCGAAGTCGAGGCCCTATAACAGTCAGATTCCGACGGTGAGAAACCCTGAAGCGAAGTCCTTTTACATAATCCGGCGGGTTGGTTTTTTTGTTGTTCTTATCGAAAATTTATGCACCTTAAAATTAACATATGAATAAGAACGAAAACTTTCCGAACATAGAATGCAAAGGTTAAACATATAAGTCATGAATTAATTGACTCACTTTCAAATAGAAACAATTTAGTTTACTTCGCATGGAATATTTTATTAACGAAATGAAACCAACACTTAATATTTTTCTTTCTTAATGTTGAAGAATTCGAGAAGGCTACTTGTTTACCTTCGGAACGGGTGAAATTTTGAATAACATAATTCAAAATTCATGAATTCCTTGATGATTGCAATTGTTAATGAACACTTCAAGATAGCCACGGAAAAAATATGTCTATTATACTTGTTAATGGTGAATTGAGGAAACTATTAAATAAAAATTATATCATAAGTATTTTAAAAATGTTTTTCAAAACGTTTTGTAGCACATAATTGATAAATATATGCATAGCTCTTAAACTTTTCTGAGTAACGGATGATAATATGGGTACAAACATTCATTCAAGATACATACCGATAAAAGAAAGACAAAGTACTTTAAAGTGAATAGCAAAAACAACTTAGAAATAAAACTCATGCCACAACAACAAGCTTGATGCAACACTCGACACGTCAAAAGATGGTATATGCTAAATCAGCTATTAATCAAAAGCCACCGCAAGAATTCGAAACTTTTATTGTGAGATTCACTGGCATATTCTAATTGTAGAGTTGCACATTTACGTATTTACTTCATCTATAAAAGTTTCTTAACATTTTTAAAATAAAAACAAAGAAGGAAATTATTAGTTCTAACTGGAAACTCTTGGATGTCCAGCGAACTTCGATAATATTATAGTTAAAAATCTGAATTTGACGAGAAATCACTGACCCCATTCAAATAGAAACAGCGCAGAATTTCGAGTTGAATATACATAAGACAAAAAAACTTCATTATCACTAAACGAAAATATTGGAAAAATTTAATGCAGAATTTATTCTGGCTACATTTCAAGGTGCAAATCAAGATACGTTTGTGCATTAGAAATTATTTACAACAGAGATTATATTTTAGTAAGATAAAGTGCTTGTTGTTTATTTTTAAGAAAATTTATTTCTTCATTGTTTTAGAAAATTATTTTTCTTCTGACTAGATACTAAATCCAAATTTCTGACGATAAGGATTATTAATCTTTTGTACAGAGTATAATTTATTAGCTGTCCATACAAGATTAACTAATGTGAAAAAGCTCATTAACACATTCTGTGCCGATCATATGAAAATATGTTTGAAGATAATTATAAATCACATTAGAAGAATTATCGCCACCGCCTACGGTACTTGCGGTTAAGCCAGTCCTTGATGGCAGTTGAAACGCAAAACATACCAATGCAACAAGAATAAAAATTGTGAAGTCAGCAGTGTATTAAATAGCACGAATCGACACTCTTAGATAAAAAAAATGATATTCAAAATACTTCTAAGAAAATGAAATTTCTGAATCATAATAATTAGAAACTAATTTAGTCAAGAATTAAATTATTATTCTTGTTTCTTATTATAAGTTGAAACTTGTAATCCTAATTT
Source organism: Argiope bruennichi (assembly GCF_947563725.1). Taxonomy (NCBI): domain Eukaryota; kingdom Metazoa; phylum Arthropoda; class Arachnida; order Araneae; family Araneidae; genus Argiope; species Argiope bruennichi. The sequence continues at coordinate 94,527,727 of NC_079162.1, forward strand.
GACTAGAGAAAGAAAGAGAAATATTTTCTCCCAAAGTTGTCAAATGTCCCTGATTAACCCGGATTGTTTCATCTCCAGTGAGTGTTTCATCTCCAGTGATTGTTTCATCTCCAAACTTCAGTTCAATGTTTTAGATTGCCCTTTTCTTAACAACAATACATAACTCATATTCCTATATGTAATTTTTTATAAAGATTACTATCTCGAGAGTTCTCCTCCCAGATCTTTTCAGAGAATATTCATCCAGATTAAAATAGTAAAAATTACAGTAAAGTATATTTAAACTTCTTATTGTCTTCCGGCATTTTTTAATCAATTTTTCCATCAGATTTAGTTAACAACTTCATTGCTTCTTTCACTTCTTATGTTCGCAGCCAGCATCTCAGACATAAATTCAGAATATAAGATCTTTTAAAAGCTAGTGATATTACTGAAATCGCAGTGTGTTCACTTTAATTGAAGTCCAGAAGCTAATTTCTAAACCATTAGAGGTAGACTTTCCAGTTGGAAAAATACCTTAACTGAAGCAAGGAATTTGTTTTTGCTGCTGGAGCTAATAAATTTAATCCTGGAAACATTACGAGGTCTAAATTATTATACAGTTCCACATTCTTATTAGTCATATACAATAAATTAAAACTGGAACACTAATATTGTTAACAAAAAAATTTCTGCTATTTTATAATTAAAATTAACCGAGTTATGTTTGAGGGATAGTTTTGGAATATTAATTTGGGGATATGTTTTAACGATATTAATTTCCAACATATTTTTCTGTTTTATGTATTACTGAAAATATTTTGATAGTACTGTAATTAAATATTCTTATAAATCTCCTAAAAAAGAAAAAATCTACCTCTTAATTTAAAATTTAAAATTTTAAAAACAATCACATTTTTCAAATATGTGTTTTTTCCCTTCAAATTATATTAGCAGATTCACTAAAATATATTGCACAAAAGTGTGGATCGTTTGCAGTTATATCTATCATCAGAATTAATATGCATATAGATAAGTAGATGGCCTTTTTATTATTATGTATAGTATATAGAAAATTCAACGCTGCTTCACTTTATATCTTCTATATAATGAAAGCTGAATACATATTGCAAGTACAGTATCATCACATTCATAAAGATAAACAAATGAAAATAAATTGAAAGAATTATCTTAAACTGAATGAAAGCCATAGCATTTTTTAATATATGATGGTGCTAAAAAAATCTAATATGGAGGAAATCCCTTATGGAAATCTTATTTGTGTATGTATTTTATATGATATCAAAAATAAAAATTTAAATAACTTATCAAATATTAAAAGTACTTTGAATTTTTTATGAAATGAATATAATACTAATTGCAATGAAATAAACTTAAAAAATATTTTTAAAAATTGACAGTTTCATCAGTTTAACGTGGCCCTTTAATGTAGATCGAAATAATGCATTTACGTGTTATTAGGTAAAAATTTATTTTTTCGATTATATGACATGAGGAGGAATTACTTCTGCAAGGAAATGACTTAATATTTAATTGTTTAACTAGTAAAAATTTATTTCAATTTTAGCTCTTTTATTTAACTTTTTAAATTCTGTGACATCTAAAAATATATGGGTGGGAGGTTTTACAACTAATTGATCCTTTAAAATATGTTTGTATGTCTAATTTATAAAATATTTTCTTACAATTATACTTTAAATAATATTTCATTTTATAATGAAATTATTTAGTTCTTGTCACCATGTTGTTTGCAGCACAACCTGTGTTATTTTTGGAGTGGTGGGAAGAGAAAGTTAAATAACGGTTTGATGTTTTTCAGTCGAATGATTAAAGCAATCAAAGAATCGTAACGACGTTTTTAATTTCGTTCAAATTTTTATATTCCCAAAAACTGATAATTGTCCTCTGTAATATATTTGTATATAACCCCCATTTACTTAAAACAGCTATTACTCGGTCGGGTTTGGTCATAAAACAATGAGCTTTTATTTTATTGTGTATTTCAGTGTGTCAAGATATTTTTATTAAATATGACTAATAGGATTGGTAGGGGGGGGAGATGTATAAAAATTTATATTTCGCAATTTGCTTCTGCATTACATTCATTGACTCAAAAAATGTTCTTTACTTCATATAAGGCAGTTTTCGAAGTTTAAAAATATTTGTTTAAAAATTGGCCCTTGAATTGAATAAAATTGAAAAATTGATTTTAAAAATTGACCATTGATTAGTGTGGATACCCTGTATATTCTTAATGATTGTGGTATTTTCGATGTGTTTGGGTGCTTTTTAAAATTTGCTGTGTATCCATAATGAAAAAAGAAGAGTCGAAAACGAAATATTGTAAACCCTCAACTCAATAGACTTGAATGAACAATGCTAATGAACAGAGTTTAGTTAAAGCTCTTAACCCTTTTTTTATGAACAATCTTCAGCCGCAATTAATCTGACGACACTGTAGTGAATTTTATCAAAATTATAGCAACAGTTCTAATAAAATTCTTAAATGCTACCTGAAACGTCATATTCCCAATCATACTTTTGTATTTTTAATTTTTATTGTTATACAAAGCTTAAAGTGAAAAGAGGTGTATTTAAATTTGAGAAACGATTTTCATGACACTTCTAATTTGTAATATATTTTTAATTCTCTTCTTACTTAAAATGGGATTGGCAAGCTTCAAGAAAAAAAAATTATTCGAAAATGGATACAGGAATCAAAAATATTTTAAAAATGAAATATTTTTTCTTACAGGGTATGAAAATTTTTTCCGATTTACAGGAATGGTTATATTTGTTCCCCAAAGAGTTCTTCTGCAGAAACACTGCAGGAAAAACTGCTGTAACCAAGCAATCACTGTAATTTGGTAATAATATGTCACATTTTTTTTAATTAAAAAAGCGGCCGATGAAAGAAAAATGCTGTATTTTGAAGACAAATGGTTTATATCTCATTTGAAATTAACAGATTAAAACAAACAGCGTTGATTTACATTCATAATGGCGCCAGAAAAGATAGTTATCAGATTAAAAAAATATCAGATGTTAATATGTTAAGAGGAGGATTAAGTAGAGCAAAACTAGTGAATTTACGAAATATCTTTGATAACCAAAAAATAATAATAACAATGATAATTCTCTTATAAAAATAATTCCACATTATTTTTGACTGAAGTGAAATGAGCCAACTTAAATTATTTAATAATGCTCAGAAATATTTAAAATATTTCTTTCAAGACAAATAAAACTATAGGATAATATAAATGAGTATTGATAAAGTTAATTTATGTAAAAAAAACTCTTTAAGTGCAGTACATATAAAAAGGTTCTAATATTTACTCATTCCGCTATTTTATGAAACTGTTTTTCTAAAATAGCATTCTAAAAAATTCAATTCAAAGAAATAAAATCAGATTAGAGTTGGTATATGCGTAAATAAATAGAACCCTTCGGCAACGTAATCTTAAAACGAATATTAATATGACTAAAATTAAAATGTGAAGTTAAATTTAAATTTTATTGCAAATGTAACAACGCAGTTTCTTTATAACTGTAATAAATATTGTCAAGATGATATATATGTCCACTAATATATAAGTTTATTCAATTGCATGAAAAATACGCAATACGATGATCGATTTAGCAATTCTTACTGAACTATTCTCTTTTAAAATATCAGGTATCTTTGATGGACTTCTACCTAAACTGATATTGTTATTCAGTATACTATGTGAATAGCAGTATTGTTATTCAGTTATGTGAATAACAGCATTGTTACTCAGAGCACTGAATTGTTATTCAGTGCTGTGAAAATAATTTCGCGAGCAAAGTAACTGCATTGAAACTAGAATAAGAGCGTACTATTTCGCATTTTACGTACGACCTCTATTTTATGTAAGCGCAAAATTGAGACGACCCCCCAAATAGTTTTCTTTCTGCATCTCCTGCTATTATAATCCGCATGGCATAAAAGATACCTTAGGGAGATTTACAATGGGTAAAATTGTTTAAAATAAGAAAAGAAATTGCTTATCATTTGTAATTTTGAAGATGCCACAACAATATAAATGGGTTATTATGAAAATTAGTCTCGTGTATGCTTTTAAAAAAATCTTTCAAATCTGAAGATTTATATACTTTGATCATGTACTTACAGTAAAAAGATTTGTTCAGATACTTATAGTGGGGGAGAATACTGATTTGTGCATCTCATTGGTAAGAAATAGCCTTGAAAAATACAACTAAATCAATTCAAGCCTAAAATGACTAGACGACTCTCCAGGGGAAGTTTGTATAGTGTGCCCTGGATTGATAAAATGCAATTTGCCGCGAAATAAATTAAATGTCCGATTGTCCTAAATTTCACATATAATTAAAAAGTACTTATTAAAAGGCTATGAATTAGATTTAAATATGATAATTAAATATGATTCGCCTTCAGAATTTTTATGTCTGTTTAAAAAGACTAGACGCCCTTCATTAGCCAACACATAATCGATTTTCAACAAGAGATTGAGAAATGTTTTGAATTTCAGTTACTATTTCCTGATTTTTTTTTACTTGATAGTAAATAGCTCATAATTAAAAAAGAAGACAAAATAAGCCATATTTAAAATTTATAGTAAGTTCATGTATAAAATATTTTATTATTTTATTCTAAAATTTATAGTATAATTTGTAAAAAGTATAGTAACAGTATTTAAGTTAGGAAGAATTCTTTTTCCTATCTTTTGCTGTTCATGGAATAATGGCATTCTAGTATAGATTATACATATGAGTCAATTTGATGGAAAAATTGAAAAAGTAAGAGCAAAATATTTATGCATCATAATTTTTTTCCTGCTTTCTATAAAAAAATCTAATGTTTAGCTGTTTTTTCTGTTTTTTTAATTATTTAATTACGTTAGTCTCTTTGTTGCTTATTTCTAAATTTCATGACCATTAATGGTGCCACCGGCATGAAATCAAAATATAATTAAATGAATGAAATTAATTTAATTAATCAAGTTCTGAAAATATTAAAATAGGATATTGTTATTAAAAATGCACTGATGTAGAAAATTTCAAAGTATAACTCATCAAAATGTGAGTGAAAAAGCGTTTACAAAATCCAACTTTAAAAACATAAAACAAGTCAAATTAATAAATGTGTATGGCTAAAAAAAGATCTTATGTTTCCAATTTTTTTAAATATTACATTACAGCTAATCATTAAAGTCTAAAACATCAAAGGAAATAGACGGAAACCTCTCATTCAAATCCTCTAAAAATTAATTAAGTTCAAAAAAAATTCCGATTTGAACTTTTCTTCATATGAAACTACTTACATTTGTACACATTGGAAATTATATCATTTTTTTTTTTTGGATTACAACTGATATAATTTTTTGAAGAGATAAAGTTAAGAATAACAAAGAGAAACTACAAAAGCTCGTAGATACAGAGTCGCATTTCTTGGAGAAAAAAGATTCAATTTAACCAGACAGCTTTAGACAGAGTTTTGACATCACTTATACAATTTCCGGCAGATGGATTGAATTTATCTAAAGTTTATCTTTCATTCTGGTTCTGGCTTCTTGAGTGTTTAGATTTATTTCAGAGCATGTCATGGTGCTAAGTTTTACAAGGCCACAATAAGCTCGAAAATCTGTAAGAATGTACTTTTCGCAGACATTTTTCCAAGAAATATTTTCATCTGACATTCATGCTCTTTTCAACATAATAATAGGTTTATTTTCTTAAACAGCTTTCAAATTAATAAAGTTTATTAAAGGTATTTTTTATATTAAAATAATAACACGAATTTGGGATTCCAAATGCGCTTCCTCTTTAACTTAACAGACATCTACACTTATGATCACAAAAAATTAATTTTAGATTTCCGAATTAAACGTAATTTTAGGCATTAATTTGGTTTACTGCATGTATAATGTTCATATTATGTATTTTCATATTATGCGCTATAATTTCATATATACAGATTGAATTTTTATGTTTTATGTGCAATTTTCGCATCCCGTTTGAACAAAAATTGTGTTGAAAAATATGAATTTGAGTTATGAATAATTCGACTTAACGACCTATCCGTCAGAACAACGCCTCGTTGTAGGTCCAAGTTTATCTGAATTTAATAAACTCGAATTAATCAAAACATGCCTGAGAGAGAAAGAGGAGAAAGACTTTTAAAAGCAATTTCGGTCTCATCTCTAAAGCTACAGAAGAAGAAATAATTGAACAACTTCCGCATATTAATTTAAATATATGATGTAAGGATTGATTTAAATATATTTGTTCCACAATTGCGACAATCATATTTTGAAGTCCGGCAGCCGATTTGTTAGCAATTAGCAGGCTGGAATGCAGTGGTTGCTCTTTGAATTTGAATAACTACAGCTAACCATTTTACATGATAATTTATTTTTCTCATTAATCTAGACGAATGAGGAAACGTTCTGGTTTCACCCACAAAAACTTTCTTAATTGATTTAGAGTACTTGCTGCACTTTTTTCATATTACTGTCTCAAGTCATTCCGCCTATTGCATCGAAATGAGTTATTTCAATGTTTTCCAGATTACAAGAAATAAATCTTAACTATAATGGGTACCCATGTTAAGAAATATTTATTTTGAAATGAAAATCATTTCTTTGATTTCTAGAGCTTATTGCGATTACAAACGTCGTCGAAATAATTGCACTGTTTGTAAAAAAGTTTTTCTGCTTTTGCGTTATGTGAAATTTCCTAAATGTTTTTTATAGACACAGACACATACTCATATAAAACCGTTTTTCTCTTTGAAAGTTCCATTAGTTTTTACCATTTAGTAAATTTACTAAGCTGAGTTTTAAACGAAATTAACTTCTAAATTTCTTCTTCCATAACCCCATTTTCTTTCAAAAAAATGTACATTTTGAATTTTAAAATCAAGCAATATAATCAACTGCCATTTTTATTTTAAAACTAAGCATTGTGATCAAGCATTTGTGCTTTTAAAACTAAGCATTGTGCCATTTTTATTTTAAAACTTAATAAAGTTATCAACTGCCATTTTTATTTTTAAACAAATGTTGTTAACTAGAAAGCAAGAAACATCAAACTTATATAAGTCCATTATGATGAATCATAATTTTTTTTTTTGCTAAACCTCAATTTGCAGTACTTCTCTGCCAGCATTAAATAGTTTAAAATTTAGATGACAATATTGCTACAAAGTAAAAAAATATTTGTAATCCAGGAAGTAATGGAGTTAATTCCGAAACGTCACGGTTAATAGCTGTCGTTCTAACTTTATATTGCTTCCCTCTCTTTGCGATGCCCTGTCCTTTTTCTTTCTGAAAATGCGCATGGAGTCACTCTAGACGCGTTTCACGTAAAAATGCATTAAATTTCTTGTCTTGCTCCCTCCCCTAATTTTTTTTTCATCTTAAGGATTTTATTTTTAAAAAAAAACTGACCACCGAAAACTATAACTATTTATAAATTTGTTTTTGAATATTTTTTCCATCATCCTGTGCACTTTGGAGCATTTAATAACCATTTTAAAACAGTGAATAGTAATAAATAAGATCGAAAATTGCATTTCGTATAAATGCTGCCAGTTCTAAAAGCAGTTCGTATGAGATGTAATGGAAAGGAGGTAAAATGTTGAATCCCACATCAGCAGAAGAGTATTATTAATATATCCTTTTCAATTCAGAATCAGGGTCTTTATAGTTTTCTAAATTTGAGAGGCGTCTGTTTTATGGAAAGAAAACCTTGAATTCAATGGAAAGTGTCTACAAACCAACCCTCTCAATGGAGACAAGCGTGTTTAATATTCGTGGGGCCCTTTCGAGCGTTGCAGTGGGAGGAACCAGACGAGTGGTCTCATTGTAACAAATGATTCTCTTTTCCCTGTGTAAGAAAGCTCCGTGCAGAGGAAACAAATCATCATTCAAGTCTTCGCTATTAAATATCTATCATTTTCGTTTACTTAATGTACGAGATAAATGTTACGCTGTCAGAAGAATTGGAAATGATAGCGCTCTTAGACAGGTCTGCGGGCGATATTAATTGCAATTTCGTACGAGGAAGGGACAATGCTGCTGATCACGCTTTTCACCAACAGCCTGATGGATGAAACTGCAAGAGTCCTGTATCATTTGAACAAGCAGGCCTGATTGTTAACAAAGGGCTCGTTTGGTTTCAAAGGGATTTGGCGGGAAAATTACTTTATTGTTCTTTGGCAGTTGTTCTTGATATACCATTGCCAAAACAATGGCAATATCAAGCAATTAGCCCAATAACAAATCATTTTATTAAATCCCATTCGATATAATGTCCAGAAAAAGAAAAATATTAACAGTAGCACTGATAATATTTGTGAAAGAAAGACAGATACATTACTCACATTTATTACAGTTACAGAAAACTTCATACACAGCCAAAATAATCTAACTTGGATTTTCATGTTCAATCATAATAAGATTGGCTTTTTAAAAAAGAAGATAAAATTCGTAATTAACTTTTTCAATTTTATTTTATATCCTTGTTGAGATTAAAAAGTTATAAATATTGTAACTTACATTTAAAACTTTCAAAATGTAGAAATAAATAACATGATATAAGCATTTTATTATGTTTTGAAGTGCAGAAACCTTCAGTAATAGATAATTCGTATAATTCTCGCATTCAATCTATATATACTCCAAGCAAATATCTATATGTTTACCATTTAATCGCATTTTTAATTTTCTTTATGCAAAACGTAATTTTTCAATGATGATATGATCAATGAGATCAATGATTTTTCAATATATCATAAACTAACGAGTAAATTTCATTTTATAATATATTTTTCTAAACTTCAAAGATAGTTAACCCTAAAATCAAGTAACTTTACAATTCAAAAAATGTATTATCCTAGGAATTTGAATGAAATAATTTTATCATGGAATAAAATTTTAACATATTTATCTTTATATAGTTGTCCAACCATTCAACTGCTGAAAGGATGTATTCATTCAAAATCCTTTGTTTTAACAGTGCTGGAAAATTCTAAAAGTTATCATTTTAGATATGAAATGCAAAAATATTATTTAAATTTTTGGCAGGCTTTCTACCCGAAATAATAGATTTATGAAATTAGTTGTTTGCTATTTTTAAATAAAGAATAATAATGTTTATATTTAACAATTGAACTCAATAATTAGTAGAATGAAATAATGAGTTCAAAATTATGTATTTTTATTCTAAAATAATGCGTTTAAAAATAAACTTTATGAATCGTCGCCACTGATTCTAAGAAAAGAAAAACTAAAATAAAGTAGTTCTGAAGTTATTGATCTAGAAGTTAAAATAGCTTTGTTTGCCTGTCTTTTTTGAAATTGTCTGCTTGCATTTAAGAGGCAAATCCAAAGAACCATGAAAAATGATATGGAAGTCTTTCGAATTTTCTTTTTTCAAAAGAAAACGTTGGCGAGGGACTTGCAAGTCTTTTCGTTACAATTACATTAACTATATCATTTAGAATATATATCTAAATTTAATGTAAAGAATGAGAATCTGACTTCTTTAACAAGAATAAAAAAAGTCCTAGAATGAAATCATTCAAAAAGAATAGTCAAAATTCGGATAGCAGCAAACGGCTAGAAGATTCGAATCCTGAGAGATAACTTTGTTGTTAACGCTTTAAAAATCCTTATCTAGTTTTAATACAAAGGCTATAACATTGAATAGGTCAATGAATAGATACGTCGAAGAACTTATTAAATTCAATTTGAACCAAGAATTTTATTAATAAAATTATTTTAAACATCAAATAAAAGCACTTAGAGCACCAGATTGGATACTTTACTGCATTCCTTTATATCAGCTTGTGAGGTAATTCTTTTTCTTCTGAAAACTTTTGAATGAACAAAGTTATATTGTTTCTCTGAGTAATTTAGAATTTTCAGAATCAAAGATTTTCAACTATTTCATAGAAGAAAAGTGATGGTATTCGTTGTACTGTAGTTGGGGAACTTGAAGAATCAAAACCGGAATTTGTAAATATCACTACTTAAAACTTGCAAGGTATATCACTTTGTCACTTCGTAAACCCAAGTTTGGATGTGATTTCAAATGTAATGAAAACTTCAGATTAATAAGGAAAAGGCTGGAAAAACAGAATAAACGATCAGACCTTCATTTACTTTTGTGCTTGAAATTTTGTCTTCAATATGCATTTTGAGACTCCTGAACTGTCCAGATTTTCACTTAAAATGCATATCTAACCAACACAACAAATCTTAGTGGTTGAAATAGAAAAAAAAAAGCGTACTCGAATGTGGTTCAGAGTTAATTGAGGCATTCTCTTCTCTGAGCTTAAAGAGTGACAATTATATATCTTGAAGTATAAAATGAAACAAATATAAGAAATGAAAGAATGAATTATAAAATAGCACTTCATTCGTGAAATATAATTTTCAATTTTCTTCTCAGATTTTAACCGAATAAAAAGGCAGGCATTTCGCAGAAAAAAAAACAATCGATATAGCAGTTTTTGAACTATAAAATCGTTATATTGTCTTCATTGACAGAGACAGATAACATTATTCTGAAAATAACTTGATTTTAAGAACAATAATTATTGCTACTAATACACTAAGAGGCAAACGACATGACGGGGATTTTAAATATTTACCGAATTATTCCCAGGATGATCACATAAAGCACATAAAAGATGTCATAAGATATAAAAATTTAACAGTTTAAAAACCCACAGCTATGTAAGTCATGGATTTATTTCAGATTTAGTTTAATTTTATTAAAATTAGATAAATTAGCACATTAAATTTTAAAAAATTCAGTAATATCTGATGTAAATAGTAGAAGAAAAATCCAAATGGCATGTAAAAAGCGTTTAGAATTTTATTGGTAAAAGACGGCTTCGACAAAAACGTGATTCTTTTGAAAACAACTTTCAGCAAAAAGAAAGAAAGAAAGGAAATGCCATTGCAAAAATTTATTTGGTATTGAAGATCGTTGTCTTCTAAATGAATCAATAATTGAAATATAACAGAATAAAGTAAGTACTTTATTAGACATTTCTAATACAAACTGGTTTATATCTCTATCATACGGTCAAAGTAATTAATCGGCTATTATTATTAATAACCGCTTTAAAAGTTCAATTAGTATTTGTAATTATCGGTTAATATTAATAACCAATTAATTAATAACCCATGTTCACCGTAATAAAGAAGTAACACACTATTAATATTCATTTGCAAGTTCATACGGGGAATCAAGATAAGGAACCAAAAGTTTAATAAAAAATGCTAAGACCGTGTCCTCGATCTTATATTTATCATTCTGACAGGATAAAGTCAGATGTAATGTATCAATTTCAATAGTAACTCTGTTTTTTAAAGCACAGAATTGTCCCTGGTAAGTTATTCTACACACATAGTATAAATCTCCATTACACTACTCATTGAAACATTATTTTGATAAAGAATAATTTGAAAAATAAGAGAAGAATTTTTGAATTTTTATTACTTGAAATACTAATTTTCTCCCTTTTTTTGATTTAGGATACCAAAGATTTATTAAATTCATGTCATGTGAAAAAAACAAACTGAGTGAAGTCTCAAGAAAAACTTGTTAAAATCATAATTATTCTACTTTTTTAGTTTATAATGAAAACATTACCTACTGCAAAAATACAATCCTGTGCATATTATTGAGTTCAAAATCACATACTATTATTCTTTTAATTAAATGGTTAGCGTTCCGACTTGCTGTTGATCACCACGCTAAAGCATTCCAATTAATTTTTCAGGCTTACTTTTCGCAAAAGCTAATATTCTGTTAATTTTGTAACTTCTATAAGGCTGCGGTGTTTCTAGCGGTTTAAAGTTAATATTATAATGGAAATACCGCAATATTTTCATGTTCAAACATTAATTAACTTCACTTATAAGAAATGACATTTTGAGCTGGTCAATAAGAAAATCTGACTTTATGATAATTTTGAGTTTTGTCTGCAGCGCTCAAAGCTTACGGAATTACCACAACCGAAATTCTCCCACAAAAAAAAATATTGAATATGAAGAGATATGTACCATTCCCGATGTTGTTCTAGATATTTTACATCGATGTAATCGGGATGTTAAATAAACTGTAAATTTTGACGATTACGACATTAAAAATGCACTCTGATCCACAACTCAACCGCTTTATTTTGTAACATCTAATAAAGGGGAAAAATTCTTAAGAGGCTTTTATTATATTTAAATAATCCAACTATTGGCATTCTTTTTTTTTAGGCATATGTATCTCACAATAGATTTTGTCATTCTTAAAAAAAATAAACAATCACTTAAAGGAAATTCCTTATCCACCAAACTAGAGAATTTTAGAGAGGTTCGTATTTTATAATTTATCTAATTTTACAGATAATACGACACTATTAGAAAAAATTAATAAGCCCTGAAAAATAATCCCGTTAGAACAGCGTTTATTTGTTTTATTTCAACGATATGTGCAAATTATTCAAAAGTTAAACATACTAGAAATGAAAGCCTGTGCTATAAAATATTAAAGAACTTCATTATAAAGTTTATAACTAATTAAGCACATATTTTAATATTCAAACTTTGAGGGAAAAACAATTTTATTTACTGTAAGGATAGTTATTATGGCTCTCTAAGAGAAATATAAGCGTTACAAACTTTTGAACTCGTAAGATTATTATCGGGTACATCAGATATTACTAAATCAGCGAGCATTATTATATGCGTTGTGAAAAGATATAGATTTTCGTATCAATTCAAAAATATGTTTGCATATGAAGAAAGTATTAAAGCATGTGTATATAGAGTTTGAATTTCTGTTATCTGTTACTTCTCAGTATTGAATTTGAGTCAATTAAATGAGTTTTCAGCAGACTTAATCATAACGCAACATATAATACTAAATGCCAAAGAATACTTTGAGAAGAGATAACACTGGTGGCAGGCGAGTAAGAATTCAATATTTGTTTTTTCAAATAATATCTTATAAAATTTCGTTGCAATTGTTGTATGTCCTTAATAATTAAAAAATAAATTGGGGGAAATGTATATATTAGTCATTTTCTCCTAATTAAAATGAGTACACATAATTTGCTGTAATTGTTTAATTTATAAACTTTATTCCTAAGTGCTTCTGTCTGTGTTATTATCTTTATTAATGTTATATACTTGATGATTTCACAAGAAATGTTTTACTATGTGAGACTTTTTCCATTCGACATTTGGATGTAATAGCAACGATATATCATTATCAATTTGTAAAACTAGGTTGCCTCTATTAATGTAACCATTATAGATAGCACAAGTAATGAGATCTATAGCAAAAATTCTCTTGTAAAATATGCATAAATACTTCCTATTAAAATATCTTTAGTTTGTAACATATATCTAGACAAACTACGTTTTATTCTGTGTTATTCGTTAATTAATACATAGTCGTTTATAGTAATATTTAACTTTCACAGGAGATAGAAATATACCTTTAGCCTTATTCTAAACAGACGTGGAAAAAAATCCCATTGAAATAAAGATAGTAAATGCGTGTATAACGTTTGTGATATTTCATGAATATCATCATTATGATTAGAAATATTCATGAATTTAATTATTAGATGATTTGTTTAATGAGATCAATAAATTATGTATAGTAAGATGGATTATTTAATAGAAATTTAATTAGTCATTTTAATGATTTGATATAATATTTAACCCTCGGCAGTTGTCATGTGGATTTTGACCTTCACACTTTCCTAAAGCTACCAATTCTTCTTTACTGCCCGGGTCTATAAATCACTTTGATTTATTTCCAAAGAATAAGGCGTGCAAAAGAAAAGTCATCAATTCTTTAGCTTTTCGAGACACAATGCGGAAACTTTGCATTTCTTTTTTGATTTTTGATCTCACGCTTAAGAAGTGAAAAAATAACACACTGGGCAGCACATAAAAAGGCGTCTTTTTTTCGCTTACTCATTAATATACAATCCACCCAATAGGGAAAAAAATTAAATTGAACGGGCGTTTGTTTTAACAGTAAGTTTAGATGTTGTAAATCTTGTCCTTGGTAAATATCAGTAAATTGAAAGTCATATCAAACGGCGATAATAGCTTAGAGAAGCTTTTTGAAGTGACAGTTAGTGAACCATAAAATCCCGCACTCCTAAAATCATGAGAAGCGGTTTGTTTTTACAAAGAAGAAACTGCGTAGCAGATAGTATAGAGCTGTATTTAAATGAAATTTTGTTTTGAAGTATTTCTGATTCTCTAATTTTATTCAGCACTCTTTGTTTTACACTGATAATGAAATTGCGCTGGTTTGTTTGAAGGTCACAAAGCGAAATTTTACTTTCAATTAAAAGTAATAGCTTAACAGGTGGAAACATTACACAAAAATAAAAATTTCAAGTGCATAGATATTGAATTCAGTACAGAAAGGAAAGAAATGGATGTCAGAACATTATGATGTATTATCCACTGTCCTTATTGTTGACGAATTCTTAGAAAATTTCAAGCTGAAAACTCTTCAGGAAGTCTTGAAGACATTGAATGTAATAGACCGATGATATCACTTCTTAGTAAATTCAGAACTGGATGTTTGCGTAGATAAAGTGAAAATATTACTTATGAAATTCAACAGAATTATGAATTCTATGGCATTCATCTAAAAGATAACATACGAAGAATTATTCCAAATGAAAAATTCCAAATTGTCGAAAAGGAAGTTTTATAATATTAATATTCTAATTTTTTTCAAGGTAAGCTTATATTTTCATTCTATGTTATTTTATTTATGGATAATGTGGTTAACAAGAAGAGGAGATTATATAACAAAAACTTTTTATTTATGTTCCACCCAACGCTAATACAGAGACATCCCATAAAATCTTTGAAACGACCATAAAAATAACAACAATACAGAAAAAAAGTAACCATGTTTTATGTTATAAAATTATTTTCTGTCATGACATAAGGCGCACAGAGGAGAAAATTAAAATTCGGAGTATATTTCCGAATTTTAGAATAAATTTTTGTTCAAATGATTAAAGAGGATTTGTAATTTGAATAGGAAACAAAAATATTCGGTATCTTTTGCTATAAAAAATTGCATTGTATATATGGAAAAGTATTATTTAAATATTATAATTATTGGGAACAATCTAAAATGCTTTAAAATAGTTCGCGTTTTAGTTTTCATTATTTCCGTAATCCTTTCAAAATGTCTCATAATAATCTTTCCGCGTCTATAGGATGAACATTTATTAACTTTATTAGAAGATTTTATTCAAATCATTAGAAAAGATCCCCGAAGGCAAAACAAAACTTATTTCACATCAAAGGAAAAAGAATAAATATTTTTTCAAAATGATTAAAAGGCTTCTCCAGGATAGATGATTATTTAAGATTATTTGCTACAAGCAGAGGTTGCGGTTTTCGGCTAAACTTTCAAAGACTGGAATAGAAAGCTTGAATAAAACTAAATAAGACATTATTTCATAAAGATCCGCCATCATTTTTTTTAAAAAGACATTACATTGGGAGAGTTTTCGCAATCGCGCTTCAATCTGCTTCAATTCACTAGTTCATGAGTACCAATTACGAATCATGTGGCATGCTCTTCACGTGTCTGATAGACACGCCCATGGTCAGTTTCAACTTTATGATACTATGTTTCCTACAGTAAAGACATCTAAATGGTGAATCAGGTAAATCATTGCCATTAATCATCGATTACGTATACTAGACTCTTTAGAGTGCCATCTGAAAGGAGTGCATTCAACCAAAATCTGTTCTCCACAAAATCTCAACGATTAAGAGATGATGTCATCTGCATATAAATTTACGATCATTCATATTTTTCACGCGAAACAATTTAAGGAAACTTCATGATGAATGATAACCTCGATAAGATTAATAACAATTGAATCATAATAGCAAGATGTGACCTTTCAGGGTATTCTAAATTCAAAAATGAATGCTTCATCAACTATGAACTTTGGGAAATTTTAGCAGGTAGTAAGGACTGATTTTATCTTAATTTTAATTATAGCACTATTCAAGGCGTGAAAAATACGGATAATTATATAAAAAATGTAATATATACTAGAAGCCAGTGACTAGAATAATTGATTTGCAATGAACGAGTTAAAACTTCCCATTCCTTTCAACTAAATTCTAAATCTTCGATGATATTTTTACCTGATTTTAATTTCAATTATAGTACTATTCAAGATGTTAAAATTATCAGGAATTATGCAAAACGTATAGTATATACTAGAGGCAAATGTGTTGAATAATTTATTTGCAATGAATAAATTAGTACCGTCCATTCATTTCAAACAAATGCTTAATCTTTGTTGAAATCGAAACTCGCAGTTTTTGATTTAGATTACCATTGTTTGAGAGAAAGTGTTATAAAAAAGTAAATTTTAAAATTCATTCCTAGTCTATTATTAAATACTTGAATGAGAAGTACCAAGAATAAATAATTCATGAATTGGGTGTAAACAAGATGACCCATACTGTGATTAAATCAACGAGAAACCCAATAAACTCGCTGGTTTTCAGTTCAAAAGGCTTAGGATACAGAGATGAGATTGAAACTTTAGATAATCTCAACCGAAATCTACGTGAAAGAGAATATATATGACTCATTAACGAAGCATTACAAACTCATGAAAATTTAGATAATAATTATTTGCATTCCTTTTCTAAGTAATTAAAGTAGCTGCATATTGCTTTAAGTGGTTTCAACAGTTTCTATTAAGGTTAATTATTTAAAATTTAAATTGAAAAAAGGTTGTAAAACTTCCACGTATAAGGAATTTGATTTTAAAAGGAATATTTATTCTCGTTTTAAAACTTTCTTTTAATTGGGTAAATTTAGAATAAATAAGGGCTCTTAAGACCACGAATCTAAAAATGATGAAAAGAATGTTTACTTTCATTTCAACATTTTCTTTTAATCAGCAAATTTAGAGCAAATAAATAATCTTAAATGAATGAATTTTAAAAAGAATATTATGGCTTTAAGATTGTCTTCTAATTGGTAAATTTAAAAGGGGAAAATGAATCTTATGTACTCAATGCTTTCATAGCTAATTATCTGTTTAGAAACTAAATTTATTTTGAATAATTTTTGAAAAACCTTTTATTGTATTATTTTTATTTATTTATGTTTATATTTTATTTAGTTATCTCTTAGATTTTTAATCTGGTTTAATTGTTTACTTCAGAATGGAAATAATGGTAACTAGTGGAACTTTCTTGGAGGTTAAGTACATTTTAATAGCTGTTTTATTTTCAAGCACATAGTGTTGGAGTGAGTAAGTCATAGATTCTCGAGATTCTTGGCTAAACAAGCTCTTTTATACCTTAATCACTTCCTGAGAAAACAAACGCCTGATAGTTGTTAGGCAGCCAGAAACAAAGCTTCTCATTCAATTTCAAACTCTTGAACATGAGCCAAGTAAAAGGTAAACACGCTGGCAATGCTCTTCATCTAATGCATATCAAATGAATGGAAGCGACAAGAGTTTATTGAAATGATGCCATTCAATTAAAGGGCAAGAAACAATAGAATTTTTTCAGGGTTAACTAACCGCAAAGGAGACAAGTTATGTTTTTTCGAACGAAATGCTTTTAAAATGCTTAGGCGTTTGACAATTTTAAAATTAATTATAATTTATTGTTTCATAAGACTGAAGTGACTACATCATACTTTACTCGCAAATATGTATCAAATTGTTCTTTTACATAACTCTCCAATTATTCAGAAAGAATCGAAAGATTCTGCAACATGACACGATCTGCAATATTAGCAGGATTTTCAAATTTGTTCAATTTATGAGCTATATTTAAATTCGCATTTTACACGTGAAAACGTGAGCTAACAACTTACACTGTTGATTTAGCGTTTAGGAATGGAAAATCGCATTTCCTTCCAGTCCTTCCAATCTCATCAACACGTTATGAAGTTCTATAAAAATGTTGTCAGTTGCTGTATTCATATCTATATATTTATAAATGAATGTCTCAAAATTTATAATATACTTATAGAAGGTTTTTCGATATTTAATGCCTGCGTTTGATTGCATAGCAAATAATATTTTGTGAAAAGCGAAGAGTGGGCACTGTGAGCGGATGGTAAGGTTTCGGCTTTGAGAATGGAAGATCCTAGTTTCAAATCTGATTCTATTGACAATCTGCCTTTTATGCGACAATGATACACACTAAATCAGACATCGAAAATCAGATACGCTTCGATTTGGAGAGGGGGTGTCGTTTGCGTTTTCTAATTCAAAACTAAGAATTGCGTCGTTTGTTTCTTCCAAACGGTTGGCTGATATAACTAAACTAAAAGAAAGTACATGATTCGTGAATAAGTAAAGTGGTTGTATTTTTTTCTCTTCCGGTACAAGTAAAAAAGCATTCAACAGGAAAATACTGTATAAAAGTGCCTCAAAATCCACTTTTTAGCAGCCTAATCGGACCTCCTTTGGCTTCCATACCCCTTCGGGATGTTCGTATCCCAAATCAAGAGTGAGGGTGGTCTACACATAGTTATATTTTTCAACCACTGCTTTATAGATTGAAGCGGAATTCATTTATCAAGCCAGGATAAAAAGTCGGAAACCAGAATAGCCCCGGATCTTATGAGATACCTGGCTTTTATTACATAGATGTCATCTTTAACTTTCCTTCATGTAACATCTCTTGATATGGAAAATGTTTCTAATTACCTATAAAAAACAATTATTACACGAAAATGCTACATAATAGCTTAACGCCATGAAATAAAAGATACAGCGAATCTAAGTACAATAAAAATCGATCATAAAAACACATTTCAATCAATAACGAAATTGCTTTATCATTATTTACTAAACAAAGGTGCATGATCCATTTCTCTAAAATAGGAATGATTGTAAATTTAGAAAGGAATTACATTTTCAAAATTAAATCAAGGGGTGTTTTTTTTTTTTTGTATGAAATTCACTGCTGTTTATGTGAAATATTTTCTTCAATCACAATCACAAAAGAATTATCCCTGACTTACCAGTAACGTGATCCCACAACATTACCTTACCTACCAAGGAAACGAGATCTTGCTTACTTCTCATATTCGTACTCGTGTTGTCCTTCACTCCAGTAAGGGAGCTATTTATTACAAATAAAAGAATCTTTTCTTCAAATAAGAACAAAGACCCAAAAATACTGATTGTACCTATTAATTTACGTCGTCTGATCACTTACTATAAAAGTGAATTTCTTATAATAATCTCAACCCAAAATTGGAAAATAAAGAAAAAAACGTTTTTGATCGCAAAAATTCAAACACAACCTTTTTACATATTATTCAAAATATACAGATAAAAATAACTAAGAACCAAATTTTGGCATTAAAAATTTCACTTCGTTTGCTGGTTAACTATTTTGAAATGAATATCTTTTCAATTATCATCAGTTAATACTTGATTAACTTTCCCCCTCTTTTTAGAGGGTTAGTTATAAAAAATTTTCTAATGAAAACAGGATCGTGAAATTTTCTCAATTGAAAAGTGATTTGGAAAAGTATTAAACATTCCGAAATTTAATTTTAATTAAATTAATTACTTGGTTCAATTACATAGAAAAATGTTTTTTTTTTTTTTAAATAAGTTATCATGTCTTATGAAGAAAGACGGTCGAAAAAAGTCGAGGAAGAAAACTGTTTCAAAAACCATGCTCTTAGATATTGCTCCGCATTTACTGTTATGCCGCTTACATTCATCTATTTTCATCTCTATTCATTCATTCAATGAAAATTAATCGAAACCAACGAACACATCTTTGTACGAATTAAATACGGCCATAAAATGAGATAACTCCATCGTTAAAGATTGAATTTCGTGTTGCGTATCGTCGATGACAAAAATTAAAATAAATGCTTCTGACTCATAGTTTTGAACTAATATTTCCGCATGCTTAATGAAGTTACGTCTCACTGTAAATCCATCATTTTCTCTTCATTTATTTCAAGGTAAGAGATATAAAGGGTTCCCAAAATTAATGCAAGATTTGAATTCCCCATCATTCGTGCAGTAAAGTGTTGGCAAACCTATTAAAAAAATACATTTGACAGCTGATAGTTTAGGGTTAATAAAAATGGAGCATTACGCGATAGAACAAGGTGTTTTCATTGTTGTACAATATTTCAAAAATATTGTACAACAATGAAAAATAAAGAAAATTTGACTGCCACAGTTCGAAAATTTGAGAATATGACCCCCTAGATCATGTGATTTAACACTACTGGATTTATTTTAATGGATTTATTTGAAGTCAAAGGTCAATGCAAACAAGCCCACAAGCAAGTGTCCATTAAAGGAGGAAATTCAAAGCTGCATCAATGAAATTCATCCACAATTACGCAAAATGGTCATGGGAAATTTAACAAAAGAATGAATATATGCTAGCAAAGCCGTTTAGTCCATTTGTCCTATGTGTTATTCCATAAATAACCCTATTCTGTGCATTTTACAATTTAATAAAAACATAATAATTTAAAGAAAATAAACTGTGTTTTTTATTTAATTCAAATCTTTCATTAACACGTTGTTATATTGTGTAACGCTCCATTTTTTCTAATCCTTTTAGTTGTCAAATGGTTTTTTAAAAAGGTTTGCCAACACTTTACGGCACGAATGGCAGCAAATTCACATCATGCGTTAATTTTGGGACACTCTTTAAATACTCTAATAATACTAAACATTCCAACATTTCATCTTGAATAAATTAGGTACTTGACAAAATTCCATTTATAATTTTTTTTAAAATATTCCGATTTCGGAAAAAGTGACCGAATTAAAAAAAAATTAGTAGAAGTAAATCCAGGTAGAAAAAAAGTTTCCGAAGCTATTCTCTTAGCTGTTGCTCCGCATTATATTCATATATTTTCTTCATTCGTTCAACCAATAAAAGTTCATTGAAACCAGCGAACACGTCTTTGGATGAATTAAATTCGATCGTTGAGTAAGGTTGCTCCATCGTTAAGGATTGAATTTCGAGTTGCGTATCGTCGATGATGAAAATCAAAATAAATAGTTCTGACTCATAGCTTTGAACTAACATTTCCGCATACGTAATGAAGTTACGTTTGATGAAGTAATTCTCACTTTGTAAATCAATCATTTTCTCTGCATTTATTTCAAGGTAAAGATCCGAAACATATTTTCTGATTTATTTTTTGACTGTGTCAAGGAAAGAAATATTAATACTTTTATACTTTTAACGTTTTATGAAAATAAAAGTATCTTCCGATAGTAAAGACAGCATCAACTAATTATGAAGTGCGAGTATTATGTTTTGATAAAATAACTTTCTCTTCGTAAATCAACTATTTTTTCTACATTTATTTCAAAGTAAAAGAATTCGTCAAAACAAGTTTTCTGGTTTATTTCGTTAGCCACGTCAAGAAAGGAAAGCGAATAGAATTTCTTTTCCCGATTTCAATTATTTAGATATATTACAGGGACAGCTAAAGAAAGAAGTATTAAGGTTTTTTTTTTTTTTTTTTTCAAAATCTGTTAAAGATACGCAGATGGAAGCATATGAAACTCTAACTGATTTAAAATCTTGTCATAAAATTATAAAAACAAAGAGAAAAAATCTACAGATTATTGTATTTGATTTTTACTTTAAAAGTTGTATATGAATATTTAATTTAGTTTTCGTAAGATCAAAAGCAATCTAAAACAAGTACTAAGTTCAAATATATCTTAATTTTTATTTCAAAATTAAAGATCATCTATTTGTGGAATGGATTTATTCATTTCAAGATAATTTGCATTTTAAATTACATATTTTGTCTAAACGACAACTGCCAAATTAGGAGCAAGTCACTTAAGATTGCAAAAACAATCATTAATAAAATTGTTCATTAAGAACTTTTGAAAGGTAAAAAAAAATTGGCAAGAATATGAATAATCATTACATGAAAAGATTTCAAAATTTTCAAAGTGAAAGAATGTGAATATAATTTTTCGAATAATATTGAGTATTTTTCTCTATCAGAATAATCACGTTTATCTCACATCCTGATGTCTCAAGAAAATACTAAACAGCCCTATATTTCATCTTGCTTAAATTAGCTGGTTATATTCTTTTTATGAATACACAGAAAAATTATTACGATTCCGTGCAAACACATTAAACCCGATGATTGGCGTATGTTCATGATATTTCAGAACATCTAAGAGAACAGTTCCACGATTTTAAGTCTTTTTTGCAATGAGCGATGGGCAAAAATATTCACATTTAGATATTTAAAAGTAGAATCTTGCGGATCTTCATTTTTTGGTCATAAAAAGAACGTTCTCAGGGAAACGTTTCTCACATCAGACGTGCACTAACATATCTTCAACCAAGGACACCTTTTCAACCAACTCTTAGGGTTTAGGAGGCAGTTTTGACTATGGAATGAATAATCATGAGTTCGAAATCAAATTCCATAGAAAATCTGATCGTTATAATGCACATTGCATTCGCTGAGGTCAAACCTCCTGTCACTGAAATGATTTTGGATATTCGGAGTAAGGGTAATCTCGGATGTCGCTCTCATTATCTGACAACAGCTCAAAGTTACTCCATTCAGATTAAAGCTTCAAAATAGATAAGTTAATTTAATCCAATGGGTAAAATGTTGGATTCATTCGTCTGTCATGAAATTAAACCTTCGAAATATGAGCCCCGCAAGTATAATATTAAAGTGATTTGGACAATCTTCTTTTTCAGAAAATTTCTTTAAGTTTTTATGGGCCAAAATAACGTTTTTAATGAATTTCAATAATAATAATAATAATTAATCCCACTTCGAGAACATTTTTCTTAATGTGTTTCTTTCTTTCATAATAATTTTCA
Organism: Argiope bruennichi; assembly: GCF_947563725.1. Lineage (NCBI taxonomy): Eukaryota > Metazoa > Arthropoda > Arachnida > Araneae > Araneidae > Argiope > Argiope bruennichi. The sequence goes on from NC_079162.1 coordinate 94,550,658, forward strand.
ATAGAATTTAGCTCAGAACGGCATTTTTTGTCGTTTAATAAACACCTTCCTTTATCTCAATTTTCTAACTTTTGCTTGAGCAAGAAAAACAGCCAATTTTTCACTACCAATAACGAATATTTCATCCTTTTTCCACATATGGTAAAAAATACAGTTTGATGTTCCAATTTGAAGTGAAAAAAAATTAGAAATTTTTGTTATTCATTGCGAAAAATTTAATTTCCCTTGCTTTAGCATAACTTGGAAAATTGGAGTAGATAAGGTTACTTGTTAAGCCATGATATGAAAACAAAAACAAATCAAGGCTTAACAAGCAACATTATCTACTCCAATTTTCCAAGTTATGCTAATTTTTGTTATTCATTGCGAAAAATTTAATTTCCCTTGCTTTAGCATAACTTGGAAAATTGGAGCAGATAATGTTGCTTGTTAAGTCTTGATTTGTTTTTGTTTTCAAATTAAAAACACTTTCATGTTTATTAAGACGTACAGATAAATTATCCTAATATATTCAATGTATGCTTTGTCAAAGTTCATAAGCAGTGGATTTATTATTCAAAACAGCGGCTTAATTAATCTAATCATAAAAATAGACGGATTTTCTTTCCCTATTAAAAAAGATGTAAGAACAGCTTAAGGCAAGACATCTTTTTTTACAAAGTGTAAATCTTAAGGAAGTAATGATAGTTATGCAAGTAAATATACAATTATTATTTACATATCACTTACAATGAATAAGAGAATTTGATTACTAAGGCACGCCTCTAAAATGAATCAGTCAACTAAAAGAAGCATCATTCAGACTGACAAGCATCAATGATTAAATGAAGTTGCGTCCTCTAAACCAAAAAATTCTGAATAGATTCGAAGACTTCTGGAGTCTCTTGAAATAGTATGAATAGGATAAGGAGTGATGATAATTGGAATTCTTCAGAAAAGATTAAATTACCGTTAACATACTGAAATCATTAGTTTTCCAAATTGCGTATTTTCTTTTATTCAAATTATTTTTGTCGTTCGAGGTCAAAATTATAGAAAACTTAATGCTCATGTCTTGTCAGTTTTAAAATCGGCAAAGAATCCAAGGTTATTCCCATTGTTAAACAAGGAAATATTCATAATTTTTAATGAATGTTTGTTATGCAAGTCATTAAATTATTGATGAAATCTAAGAAATATTGCGAAAAATGTCAGATTTTGTTATCATAGTCTTTTACAGTCACATTTGACAAATAGTTTCGTGACGGATTAAGTATAGCAATATTTTGCAGTCACTTAAAATTTAAAACACTAAAATTCCGGTAGAAAATAATTAGGATGGCATATATTTCTTAAGACTAGATGAAAATGAAAGTCTAATTAGCTCTATGTTTTGTACAAGTAAATGAAATGTGCCTTATTTACTTTTAAAATTGTATTCTGGTGCTTGTCTTAATCAGAATTAATATTCCTTGTCTCAGAAAACTTGTTAACAAGTATCTTTGAGAAAACCAATAAAATCCAAATTTTCATAATGTGCGTTTAACACTTTACAGGGAGAGAAATTGTGATCACAATCCTAAAGAACAGACTTTGAGAACAATTGACCATTACTATGACAGACATGTGCAAAAGTTTTGCATTTTTTTTTTTTTTTGTAACAAAGGAATTGTAACAGGAGGCACAATAGGAGATAGACACCATGCGATATAATATTAGGAGGTGCTATAAAAGTATATTTTAACACATTTATGTCGTTTCAAACCATTTATCAAGCGTCATTTATCCTTGCCATGTCTCTGATAATATTAAAGTGAAAAAAAAAAAACTTTTATGTCTCGGGCACCACTTATCTTCGCTGAGCCACTGAAGTGCAATAAACTAAATTTTCTGGAATATAATATGAAAACTCGCACTTGCCAGCAAAATGATGAAGTTGATGGACACAACGCATGCAAATCGTATTCTTAATGAATATTTCCTCTTCGTTGATTTTGAAAACTTAATCAATGCATATAAACATTTTGAGTTCAGATTTTAAATACAATCTTTATAGAAGAGTCTCAGCCGATCTAAATGTGTCAAAAGAACAAAAGAATGATTTCTAGAAGCAGAATATATTTAAAACAAAAACAAAAAAAGAAGCGAGAAAAAATTTCCAAAAAATCCATCAACATGCAAAGATTTAAGTTCCATTCCATTAGGTAGTACGACAGAAGCGATGCATTAAGCTTCAATTAAGTTTCAGATAGGAAATCTCAATCTGCATAGTATTTGATGACCTTAGTTAGAAATAGGAAATCAAGTATAATGATACAATATCTGTAAATATTTGCTTGAATTTTTTTAATGCTATTCATTTTAAATAATTTTAGTTTGAAACTGAGAATAATCATATTTCGTTGCTGATGCTCATTAATGTTTTATTTTTTTAATGAAATGGTATAAGATGGATTGATGGATTAATTAGGCATACTATGGATTAATTAGGCAAGACCAAACGTAGAAGTGAAGGATGGCGCACAAGGATCGATAAAACTTGGTTGTGATTGGCGATTTATAATTAAATCGTGAAGCAAAATACAATCATTTCAAAGTTTAATAATATATTACTGTGATACAAAGAAATATCTATTTTTGTGGGAAATGTGGGGCAATAGCGAAGAGAAAAGGCTTACTGTAGATTGGTAGGACGTCCTAGCTAAACTACAAGTTGAGGAAAATGTGTAATAGTGACGAAAACAAAATGGATAATACGGGAGATTAACTTCAATATTTTAAATGCTATAACTATCTCTAAGAATGCAATTTATGTACTTGCTACTTTTATTTCATCACTTTTGAAGCATTTTTGAAACTATCATAATCATGTTTTATTTGTTTGATCAGTCTTTTTTCTATAGAAATTTTGTTTTTCTCCATTTTTGAGCCAGCAGTCATAAAGCATTTCAGGCCAGTTAACATTTTGACACTTAACACTTAAAGACGTGAAGACTTTCTCAGAGCGTGACAACCATTCATTAAATGGCAAGCCCATCAACTGTTATCAATGGTATGATGACGGTATGACATCAGCAACTTATTCTTTAAAGGTACTAAGATCTCATAAGCATGAAACTGTCCAAATAATGAGTTTTGTGCTGAATATCAAATATTAATAGATAATGCAGGAAACTTAGCTTGTCGTATTATTTTACAATATGAGTGCTAATGCTTCTTAACACTTTGGTGCCATATACTCATAATCTAATTAGTTCATAACTACTCCCTAATTAGATTATCAGACTCACAGGTATAAATTATGGCGGAGAAAATGTTAATATCCCAAGAATTCCAAGAAATTGACAGGATACATAGTGAGAGCAGATATATAAGACAATTTCCATATCTCGTATACCATCCATCAAAGATCTCCTTCATATTTAAAAATGCACCCTCAAATACAGAGCAAGTCGCAAAAGGCCACTTATAAACTTTAATGCCAAGTATGGTTTGCAGGATTAAGCTATTTTTAAAATAACCAGGTATATAAGAACAAGTCGTAAAAGCAAAGGGTTATTGCTACATAGTCTTTATCAAGAATTAAGTAGAAGAAAAAGACATGTCAATACCAAGAGTGTAAAATAGATAGAATGGAATAAACGTTAATACAATAACATAGTCTTCTGATTAGCAACATTTCAAATCATACGTAACATGACAAATACAATAGCAAATAGAACTCTGCATCAAAACAAATCTTTGGAATACTTAAAGTAAGTGTTCAAAAGACCTGCTGTCTGAAGCTATATATATTTCACATGCTCTTATTCACGCAACTGTATCGTTTTGCTGCTGCAATTTCTATTCCATTAAATCTGTGTTTTCTTTAACTGACATATCCTTTTCTTTTACTTAATTCACTGCCTAAGAGTCCTTGTAGCGCCCTTCTCCCTTTGCATTTACCACCCAGGTTCTATTGTAAGAAACGCTTGTTTGTGTGTATCTGAATCATTCTAAAAGATTGTAAACGACCTGATTAATACAAATATTCTTTCATTTATTTATTTATTTTCAAATATTCTTTTCATCTTTAGGATGGCAGTCTTTATATTTTTACAGTCATCTTTTTTCCTTTATTTTATATGTTTAATTATTAAAGTTTGAATTTTTTTATTTATTAAAAAATTTCGTCATCGCAGAAACATTCGCTAGAAAAAAATTCTTCTCTCAATATATGAATTTTTATATCATTTTCTTCTTGATACTAAACTTTCAATCAATTTCCTCTTTTGTTTCTGGCCATTTTTCATCCATTTAAAAGGGATGTCAACATAACAAATCATTTTACCTCACACTTCCAACTTCACAATTTAAAATGTAAGAATGTGGAAAACAATAAATCACGCTGCATGGGAAAACAAATGCCCCTTCGGATGCAGTCGAATTACACACCCAACAGCCAGGATGAATGTTATGTTGTGAACTCAACGGATGCAATAATTTGTCTCCTCCTTTTTTTGACACTTGAAGGACAAAATATTTGTAAAGTAGAACAACACAATCACAATATTAGAAAAAATATCTGGTTTCTTCGAAATCTTTCAGGATATGTATGTTTAAAACAAGCGTAAGGAAGATGGGAAAAATATTTCTTCACGTGCGATTTGAATTTATTTTGAACTGTTGTTATTTTCGACACTTGTAATTATAAGTTTTAAATTCGTCATTCTTTATAGTTTATTATATACTTTGCATTGCAATTAGTTAACAATTTCAACTCATTTCGTTTTGCAACTAAAAATTTTGAAAATTGTTTTATTTAAAGAAAATGAAGAAGAGTACGAATTCCAAAGTTCAAAATATTCTCAGGTTTAGCATAGGTATTCTTATTCGAATATGTGATATTTTTATTATTATTATAAGTATTTTTATTAATATGGGGGGCTTTTTTTATTACTGTAGGTATTTTCATCAACATTTTAATTTAAGTGTGAGTTCCAACAATATCTACAAAATAATGAATGAATACGTATAACAACACTTTGGGCTGCGCAAAATTGTAGATAAATCCCAATTCTGACAAACAATTTTAAAAAAAGGGATGGTTATGTTTTCCCAGATTTCTTATGTACTAAATGCTAATTGCATTTTTACTGATATTATCACATTAAAAAATAAAAACATTACAATATATGAAAAAGGTTAATGCTAGTAAAACTACGATCCAATTAATTTTGTGAACCTATAATATTTTTAATTAAATCTACTCCCATCTTTCAAAAAATTCCTCTATTGTAGGAGTTTTTTTAATGTGTACATTTTTAATGTATTAATATTTAACTAATTTCTAATTTTTATCACTTCGGAGAAGAGAGACTGATCACAATTCAGAAACCAGCAACTTTGAAAGCAGAAAGCTGATTACGATCCAGAAACAAGCAATTTTAAGGATATGGCACAGTAATCTCAGTTTCATGATAGGTATATGCAGTCATTGCAGTAATGTTCGATAGCGTGCAATCACAGAAATATATCCTCTACATCCACAAAAATAGGGAAAATTGCACTCGTTTGCAAAATCTGGAAGAAGAAAAAAGAAAGAGAAAAGAAGCCGTGTTTATCTTACACCGCTGTGTGCGTTCGATTGATACAAGTGAAGCAGTGCTTTAGTAAGGAAATTGTTTTCTCAAACGCAGTATATTCCAGCTTCGTTTTTCGCAAAAACTTTCAGATTTTCCGTTTTGTTTTTGACTGCGCGCCCCCGCCCTCCCCGCTTATTACACTAATTTACATATAGTATTAGGATGAAGGGGTACTGGGCAGAACAGATCTCATACAGAATTGCACTTTTCTTCAGTGTTTCTGTCTTTCCAGTAGATCATGGGCGTGATGCAAAATTACGAGTTGCAAAGAAGAAAGTGAGGCTTGCTGCTTATAGCAGCTTGCTGCCCTGTTGTTGGATCAATACACAATTTACAAATCCAAATATATAATATCATTTTACATTTGTATTTGAAAGGCTCATATAGATTTTACTATGTTTATTATGTACACAAAAATTAACCTTAAAATCACCACAGATCACTATCTCACAGCATATATTTCTTGTAATGTAAGTGGTAACACAAAAATTGTTCTTTTTATGTAGAAAACGAGTAAGGTTCAAACTCCATGAAGTTGTTATTAAAGAATGTGAGAAACCTAATTGTAATTCAGAAAAGAATATTATGTCCACATACCATTTCTTAACGAAATCTGCAGTACTTTATTTGGAATATTTAATCGAATTCCCTCTTTGCATCCATCCGTTTCAGAAGTAAAAGAAATTCAATTTCAGGCCACTCCTTAATACAGATAACACGCCCATTTTCCCACAAAATCTGGTCCATTAAACTACTAAGTCATTTTAATTCCAAAAAATATCAAAGATAATTTTTTTTTCATATTATAGCAGTTGTTCGAAATGCATCATAGGCAGGTGCACATTGTTATATAATCCATAAATAAATCAAAGGCAGTCTCATTTTTATTCTGATGTACATTAATGACATATGTTCTTTATTCTGTTTAAATCAGCAGATGTATTTTAATCGCAGTAAAAAACACACATTATTTTTTAAGGCGAAGATGTTAATATAATGCTCAAAATAATTTAAATTTGATAGAATATTTTAAATTTCTTTCTTTGAATCCGAACATATGTGTTATACTTAACACTTTTCTTAAATGATATGCTGTACACATAACATTCTATGAGATAACAAGAGAGATATTACATTATAAATTCAACTTTATTCATTGCATTAATTCAAAGAGAGCGCCTCCTTTTTATAGATAATAATTTTTGTGAATGCATGCAACCCTTGTGGATATTGAATATAGGAAGTAGGTATTACAAAATTGAAAATGTAAATAAACTCGAGACAGGCGAACATACCAAAAAAATACACTTCTATGTGAAAATGAAGTATCTATGCTTCTACTTCTTATAATTATTTAAAGATATAGTTTCTGGATAATGCTCCAATAAGATCTTTTCATATTCACTAGCTCATTCAATACTTTTGTGAAGTAGAAAATAAATCTATATCCAATAGTTTTTTTCGATTTCTTTAAGTTATTACTAATTCTTAACAAATGATAAAAGAAATAAATTGTTACAAGATTATAATATAAAGAAACGACAAAATCATACAAGAATATTCAGCAATCTTAAATAAATTAATTTAGCGGATTTATTTTCTTTTTAGAAAAAAAAGGGGCTATTTGATAATGACCCGCTACGGCTCATGGAACAAATATGGTCCACTTGGACGTTCTATTCGCCCCGCGTCAGTTTAAAAAAATAATATAAATATTTTAGCAATCTGACACCAAGACAAAATTTGTACTTGAAGCAAAATATACCTTCTAGAAATACAATCACAGCTTTATACATCACATTATTCATTAGATATACATTGATATTAGAGAATTTTTACATAATAGTTTTTGATTCTTTACTGACTTTTTAATAAATTACATAGGCCATAATATTCTTTCTCTTTGTCTATTTCTAAAGATGCTTGAGCATCTCTGTATTAGCCTATTAAATAAAGCGTGAATTAAATGAGGTATGCTCCCACATCGCTGAAAATAGTACCGTCATACTTTAATTATATGTTTAGAAAACAATAATAGTAAAAGATCACATGAAACATTTACATTTAAAACTGGTCCTCTCAAAGTTCTTGCACATTAATTTTTACAGAAATTACCCATTCCCTTTAATTTTTCGTCCGAAACTTTAATTAATGATCCAATCGATAGTATTTTTTCAGATTAGAAAATAAACTAGTTTCCACTGTCTTGCAAAAAGGCACTGACCTCCTCTTTAGAATCGATTGGCGTCATTCCCATGGTAAAACACTACCTTTTATGCATTACCATATTAATGCTGTCAAATTCTAAATTATAAACTAGACTCAAGATAAGACTAAAGTGTTTTTTCACCCATAATGACCGCGCCTTCTTATCTCAGTTGATAATGACCTCTGTTTTACTATAGTGAAAGAACTCAAATAGCGTGAACTTGCTCAAGACCAGAGTTCATTCAGCGCTTATTTATAGAATATACTCTTTTAGAACTCATTTATCCAATTGCTCTTCTTGTTAAATCTCTTCTAAAGAATGACTTTCATCGCTCAGAGTTTTACAGTTGTAATTTTATTTCCTTCACTGGTTGACCAACTTTTAAAAGAGCCATTTTCGAGGTAAAGGATATTATTTTTATAAATAGTATCATTTCTCATATCTTGCCGGCTTAAATAAATTTTCTAAATTTTTGTACCATATTAACACATTCAACACATTTTCGATTTTTCTTGACATCAATTTTTCAGATACAAAATTACTTGGAATCACATAAAATTCTTATTAGAACTCACCAAGTGAATTCCGACAGAACTTTGAATTTATTTAATTTGAATATACAAATAATATTCCATCAAATACATTGTAAATAGATCAAACATATTATAGATATTTAGAGGATTTCATCTTTTGAATTTAAAAAAATCTATTTAAAAAAATTCGTCCACATTTCTAATTTTATAACCTCTAAAACAAAGATTTTAAGTGTCAAAAATTTCAGGCAAAAGAAAGTTTTAAATAGAGTTAATGTAAAAATTAAACGAAAAAACGAAATATAGGCATTGATTTTGCTTTGTAATGAAGCAATTTATTACTTCTTTACATTTAAAATTAACATGATTTTTATTTAATATCTCCATAATTCTTATTTTTATATTAAAATCGAAATGGGTGCATATGTTTTTGGTCTCTTTCTTCAGAATTTAATCTCTTATATATAAATATTTTTTTTTAATTTACTATTTTTTACGTGTAAATTTCGAATAAATAATTGCTAAAAGTTGTAGGCATTTTAGAAAGCAATAATTTCAAACATGAACTTGCAATAAAAACAAAATATAAATTAGCGATTTCCATTTATTGTCTTTGTTGTATCAAAATGTCATACATCAAATCTGCCAAAAAATTTTATTGACGCAAAATATCTATAACATGCTAATATTCAAAGTATCAAAATGTCTGTAGGAAGCTACATCTACTCTCAAATTGTTATGTGCGACACGTGATTGCTGCATGTTCTCGTGAAATAGCATATTTTATTAGTGGTTCCAGTTATTATAGTAAAATTTTCTATGTGTTTGCTGTGTATGGTTTTAACAACATAGCATAAGATATTTGATATAACAGCAACAATGTGGACTCTTTTTCTTTCGCAATTCTTAATGGTATGGTATTTGAATTAATTATCTGCATTCATATCCAGAAAAAACAAATTAACACAAATAGAACTTCTCTCGAAAAATAATAACTCATTTTTAGCATTCAATAAGAAATCGTATTATCCCTAGATAACTTGTTCTTAAAAGTTTTTTTAATTGGTTTCAGGGAAAATTTATTTTTCGAGCAGAGTAATTGAAATTAATATCAACTGAAACATTTCCGGCCACGATCGGCTCTAGAATATAAATCTAATCACGGAATCGTATAAATATAAGTCTAAGAGAGGAGACGAAAATGAAATACGATATTCCTCCTTATGTTCTTTATGTTTTTGTTCTGAAGGTCTACATCCCTCGTTAACGAACCCCGACTAATGGGTTTGAATACAAATAGACAGCAACCATTTACAAATATATATAAAAAAAAGACTTTCCTTAGGTCACCAATTGGTAACCTGTAATTGTTACTCGCACTACAAATGTGTTGCATATTTCGCATTGGAAGAGTGTTGCTCTGACTTTACTTCCAAACTCAACACTAAAGAAGGAGAATAATTGAGGAGAGGATGCAATGTGTTTTTATTTTGAAGCACAGCAGAGCCGCTCCCTCCAGACAATAGAGGAGGGATTTTTCCTTCTGGGATGTCCAAGGTCAAGGAGTGCAGCTCCAACGGCCCGAGGCTGACTGGTTATACGATGACCTCACAAAATTCTTCGACCGCACTGCCAATAATCTCTGTTTTTCTTGCAACTATAATTAAATGCGAGTCCAAAGAAACCGGCCAAAAAGAAACAATTTCAATCAAATAATTCTCGCTCTCAGCGTGAGAAAAAAAGAAAGGTTCGAAGACTTTTGCTAAACAATTTCTTGATCTCGTTTTTTTTTTGTTTTTTTTTAATATATGTCAACCAATGATTAACTTTCGGTGGCTACAAATGTGTAACCTGAAGTAAGGAGTGTAGAAACTTTAATTCAAAACAATGCAATTGGAAAAACGCGTTCGTTGAGCCAATTTTCAGCCAATAACAGCAGAGTCGTCCCTTTTTGGTGCTGATATATATAGAACGATAAATTTGATGAAAGTATGTTGATGAATTCGCTCAGTTGCTGACTGATAAATGTTGGTGAATTTCTAAGTTGTTGACACTGAACCAATTTTTAGCTGAATAAATATTTAGTTGTCTTTCATTTAGAGATGATAAATCAAGAATCATTAATAATTTATATTTAAGGATCGTTCAAAATTATCATGTTTATTTTTCTGTTTAGTGAATTCCGTAGGATTTATTGCAATACCTAAATGTAATAAAATTTAATATGTGAAAATTAAAGAGATTTAATGTTCTACGTATAAACAAGGAAAGTGCCGTTTAATTAGAAAATTTTTAAAACATGATTTCGAAAAGAAAAGTATTTTTGATTAGAGATTATTTACTTCAGTATTGCCAGAATCTAAGCAAATGATACAAGGGCCTTCGTTATAATTTAGAGTTATAAATATTATATAAATTTACCGCATATTATTATAAATTAGATGACTAGAAATGAATTTTTGAGAAAAGCTATTTTTTCTGTTTTGAAGAAACTATATGATAGATGACAATAAATAGGGAAGGGAGATGAACAAGACTTATATGGGCGGTATATACATATATTTTTTTTGTTTAAGTTCGATATGTATTTAGGTTATTATAGGAATTAGAAATATTAATAATTTCAATAGTTTAGTCCTTTATTTTCACACACAGGTTTGTGAAAATTGTTCAATACTTTTTACACTAATAAAAACAGAAAATTACCCTGTTACATTTATCTCCCTTAGGAAACCTTTCAGAGAATGTAACTCTGAAGCAAATAAAATAAATTTCTTTAATTCTGAGCAAAACACTTTAGAAAAAAAACACGAATGTGCGTGCGAAGTCCATTTTTCACAAATATTACATTTTCTTTTAATGCAGAAATTCCATGTTCATCAAAAGGCATAAGAAAACAAAAACTAAATACCGTTGGGGAAGATGACAACGTATGTCTTCAACATATTACAGAAATATATTAAAACTATGTACGAATATATGTACGAACTATGAACTACGAAACTATGTACGAATATATGTACGAACTACGTACATTTGAGGCGAAGATTTTCAAGCTGAGCATAAGATCGTGATTTCAAATGAAGTCGCATAGTAAACGACATGTAAATGAAAATTTAGTTGCAAAACTTCAATGAGAAAGGGGACTCAATCGAAAAACTTTTAACAGAGTAATAAGAACGAAATACAGAAAAAAGCTTAACATTTTGTTTTTGTATGTAATAATTGCTATATATGGCTTCTCTTGGTCATGCGTGTAATATCCATGAAGTAGTTCATTTCATACCATGTGAAGCATTCTCTATGTATGCTTTCCAGTCACTGCCGTATGTTAAAGAAGCGAATCTATGGCAGAAGATAGAATCTATGCCGTATCTCAATGAAATGAAGAAACAAGAAGATTTAGGTGGGCACATGAAAAGTGTGCATGTGGCGATCAAACACGCATCAATGGACATGGAAATGCTTCATCGTATCTGGAGCAAAGTAGATTACAGCAAGAATGTTGCTTATGTAGCCTAAAGAAATCACATATATAAGTATTGCTAATGCAAACAAAATTGTGGGCTTCTTTCATACTTCGTATTAAAATTTTTTCTTCGTCCTTTATAAAGTTAAAGCTATTTAACTTTGTTTTAATTGTTTTAAGTGACCTTGTAATATTTTTTTTAAAATAATCTGTATTATATGCTTATGTATCATATACTATATACTTATATTTTACTAAAGAGCCTCCTTTTCTCTTTGTCTTCCTTTCAGTTCTCACCTTTTGCCCCAAGAAATTGCTAAATGAAAAAAATGATAATAATGCTATGAAGAAAAAGCAATTTATGACTACGGGTTCAGTTCTCTCTTTAATTTATAATTTTTAAAAAACGCAATGAAGTTTTGGCACTTGAATTGTATCGTATTAATTTTTTTTCCACCATTTTAATATTTTTCAGAGATAACTTCGGAAACTGTTATATGAAAGACATCCTAACCATTTCAAAATTCTAAATATTTTCTGTTCGATAACTAAATTTATTTTTAATCTTAGCCACAATTAAGAGCACACAAATAAAATTTAATATTTTTCTGAGACAACGGTCAATCGAGTTAAATTTAATTCGTGATTTTATTAAGCAACAACGATTTGAAAACCCAAAACGTTATATTAAATTTCTACACCTTAATCTTATACAAAGAAAAATAAAGCATTTTACAACAGCATTACTGAATTAAATTTATCGTTTTAAATACAGGAAGTAGATCATGCATGTACATAAAGAATACCGTAACTGAAAAAGATAATGTATAAATAAATTAAAAGATATAATAGAGAATCAAATGATAAATAATACATTATATTTCATTTCTAGTATTATCAAAGGCAAATATCTTATTAACTTCTGTCATGAAGAATGTCATGACATTTATATGCCCGTATACGATTCAAAGTATCTTGTTATACACCGGTTTTCTATCTGAAGATTACCTCCTTAAATTCAATTTTGGTAACAGATGTTACGCCAACGATTACACGTACTTAAATCATCACAGTTAGTTACCCTTTGTTTCCGAGTCGTATTGTATTACTTGCCACTGCATCCTCAAAATAAAATCTCTCATTTTATTAGATGGATTTTGCAACAAAGGGTTGCTGCATTTCTTTTATATTCCAGAACTGTGATAACGGTTTTTTTTTTTTCTCCTTCCGTCGGATGAGGTATGCTTCTCAAAGGGAGGGACCCCCGGAGGGGTGGGACAAAGGTTGCATTGTTCGGCAATCACTTTGACTGACAAGCGGCAAACAAAAAAGGCGTTACAATCGCCTTGGAAGAATCATTAGTGAATAGCCAAAAAACACGTTTTTGCAAAACATTCATTGGCAAAGACATATAATCATGTGGAATTTTCTTCAGGAAATGCATTTTCAACCACACATAGACTGTGGAAATATATTGCGAATATGATTTTATTGCAAAAAATAAAGAAGCTTTTTTGAGAATAAAAACAAAAACAAAGTTCATCTATTTTTCTTTTGAGAGCCGTTGGCTTTTATGCCTGAATTATTAGTTTCCTGCCTTCTTGACATCTGTTTTAGAGCATAAAAATAGACTGTGGTGGTCTAGTAGCAGAGTTTCGATTTCAGGACCCGATTCTACAAAATATCCATCACTTATGAGGTCCTGGTGCACATTAAATTGTTATGTTCCAAACATTCTTCCATAGGATTACTGTGGAATTTTGAAGAGAATGTGGACATGTCGTCCCTACAATGGCAGATTTTGACAATATGAAGATACAGATGCAAATTGTTTTAGTCTAAATTATCCGTCTGTTTAACACTATGAGTACATTGAATAAATTTTGAGAAACTTTCTGAGTCTTGAAGCGATCGCCCCTTGCGATGTAGTGAAAAACCACTGCCCCGTCCTCATCATATGACTCCGATTCAAAATCATGTCCATCTCAAAATGAACTTTTCATGGCTTTAAAACTATATGTTAATCTTACTAAACTTTATATGTAAAATGACTATCGCTTCCAATAATCTAATTTTGAAATATTTAATTACCTTTTATTGTTTATTAAAACAATATTACCCATGAAATTATAAGCAATAAATGAGGACTATAATATGGTGGATTTAGGTGAATTCTATGCCTGTCATTACATAGCTTCAATCAGTCTATGATTTGCTAGAATAATAAAAGGCATGTAGTTATAGAAACATAAATTATAATTGAAGACTGTATACACTTATGGTAACTACAGAGCAACTTTTTATATTTATTCATTTTGCAATTTATATGTATCAGAAACCTGATTCATCAACTTATGTGTTTATTATTTCTTCTGTCTCCATAAGAAATATGATCAGATAAGAAAGGTAAGAGGAGTTACTCATTTATCCATATTTTTGTATGATGTACCGATTATTTATATGCCGCAAAAAAATTAAAAATAAATTATGCAGCTAAGACTATTATAAGAAAATCAAGAAAAAATTTCAAATGTGCAATATTTGGGCATTTATATTTACATTTAATTATGTTATAAAGAAATGAGTATGAGAAAACTAAACTTCAGAAATTGTAAAGCTAAAAAAGTGTGTTCCGCTGCTGCTTTTTTATATTTTTTGCAATGTATTTATAAATGAAATTTAAACCGAAATATCTTCTTAGATTAATTAGATATCAATACGAATTCTCGCAATGGAAGAATCTATGGAAGAAAATTATTTAACACCACTTCCATTCTTTGCCAAACTGTCTTCTAAACCGTCATATTCAACAGAAAATCGTACTTAGATATTGATAAAAAAAATGATACTTTTGTGGTGAAAATATAACTCTCTTTCTACAGAAGGGATCTTCAACTTTCAAAAACCGATCGAAACCATTCACAGTGAATTCAGAACCTGATTATTTACTTACCATTACCAAAATCTTTATCCTGGTACATATCTTTGGCTACTTTATTCACCTGATATTATTATTTTAAGGATCAGATAAAAATTGTTTTACAAAAAGAACCCAAAAGACGTTATTAGCCTCAGAAAGGCCATAATTGACAAATTTTCAACTATAAAATTTATTTAAAGGGAACAGCTTTTAAAACTTTTTATTGGTAAATTCAAAAAGAGGATTCTTTTTCATATATTATTAATTTCACATTTTTGTTTTTAATCTATAATTCATTATAATTAGTTTTTCTCAAATTCACAAATAAATGGCGGTACAGAATCCAAAATGAAATTAAGAAATAGTTAATGTATGAAAATATTAAAATAAATGTCATGAAGAATACGCAAGTTCACAAAATTTCAAATCTCAAGCACATTAGGAAGTCATCTTATCTTGAAACTTCAATGTTATAAAAAACACCTTAAAATAAAATTTTTCGTGTGTCAGCAGCTTATCACTATTATATTACGTGTACATTTATTCCTATTAAGATATTTAACAAAGGCCTTTGAAATACAATCAGACTTATAACACTTAAACGACTTAAAATGGTTCGGAATAAGGAAAACTTTAAAAAACCATTGTGCTTTTCCGGGTCTTTCTGCTTTTAGAAATTACATGATAGCTTATTTACTTTCAAATCCTTTTGCTATTATGCTCTCTTCTGGTGTCTTTTTAAAGTCAAGCATTTAGTCACTGAGTGAAAAAATAAATATTGCAAATCAGACATTGCCCATGTTTACAACATTAAAAAAAAATGTATTTTTTAAAAATCTTTTTGAAAATTGAATAAGTCTGAGACAGTAGACACTGTTTACCAGCAAATCTGATTGAGCACGGAGAGCATTATCATAATTTTATCCCCATCCATATTGATGGATCCTCATGGGCAGATCATGTTTCTTCGTCGTTTTTTTTTTTTTTCATCTCTCTCTTTTTTTTTTCAGATCCCAGTTTTTTCCCCTCTCTTTTTTGTCCTGGCCTTTCCTGTTCAATTTTTAAGCTGGAGATCGCTGTTGCTTTATATGGTTTGGAGCAAATTTTTGACAGTCTCCAAAAAAGTATATTATTTATATGTATTAACAAAGAGTTTGATAATATCTCAGACCATTTCTTCATCATAAGCATTCTTTCCCTTTTTAACGTCACAGATTTTTTTTTTCTAATACATTAACTTTGAGAAGTTTTATAATATTTTTCACTTAGATATTTCCTCATTTTGGAAAAGCTGGTAATAGCAAACGGATAACACTGCAAGAAAAGCGACTGGCAACGTGGCCTATGAGAGATTTTAAAAAAAATGCATTTGAAGGCTTCCTTTTCTGAATGACAAATACAGCAAAACTCAGAGACAGAAAACAAATCTGCCTTTGGCAAATCAATGTCAAATCTAGATTTCTCTAATAGTGAGAAAAACTAAGCGCCTTCACATTTTGCTCAAAGAACAAAAACACCTGTCTAATGTCGGTTTACCATATCTATATTTCTAACATTTTCATTTTTTTTTTTTTTTTGCTAAAAAACTTCTATCTCATTTTGTACACTAATAGATAAAACTTTTCATTCTATTTTTTACGTTATGTGAAGTCCAAAAAAGTTTTTTTTAACTGTATTCAAATAGCTGAGGATGTTTCTTTATCTATTGTCACATCAATGCGTTGTTATTCTTTTTAACTCCAAACTTTTTAAAGCATATTTGCACTGTTTAGTGAATTGCAATAAACCTAATGTCTTGTTCACCTAATGTCTTAAGTGTAGGTAAAAACCGAAATCATATTAGTTTTTCTCTTATAATTAAATCAATTAAACCTAAAATTTCAGACACAGATATTTTATAAAACATTCGAAATTTCTCCATTTGCTAAATTTGGCAGCCTTTGCATTTTTGTTTTTAAAATTCATGGAAATCGTTAGTTTTTCTTGCAAAGGAAAAAGTTAATTCTCACGGTCTCTGTCCCTAAAATGTATTAAAAAGATCTTTGCGGCATAACACGGAAGTAAGTTCACAAGAACCATCAATATCATTTAAGGAAAACAAAATAAGCCCACAAAATGAATAATCATCTCTAACAAAATGTATATAAACAGTTCAAATGACACATGACCACGCAATTATTGACGACGAATGTACGCCCTCATTAACATACTAACCAGAAGAAAGCTTTTTCTCAAACCAAATTAGCTGCAAGGCCACTTATTTAAATATGAAGCTTTTTTTCCGTCGTCTCTTTTAAAATGCTTATCAATCTGTTAGCAAAAAGCTACTTATCTGTTGAGCAAGTATCTCGTTTAGTGCCTGCTGAGAGACGCTGCTTCTGGGTAGGGAGATCTACGTGGGTGGTAGATTAATGAATTGACAAATGTGATAATCATTAAAGACGTTTATTATCAGAAGCACCCATAAATGCGATTTACTATTTGTTCGAATGGGACTTCTGTCTGTTATCTTTGTTGAAACAAATTTGTTAGTGGATTTAGTTTGGAATTCGATTCATTTGCCATATTGAAATGTGAAGTGTTTAAAACGAACATATCTAATATATAAAAATGAATTTTTGTTTGCTCGTATCTTACGCGCTGCCGTACTATTCATCCAATTACAATAAAACTTTGCCAACTTATTGTTTGCACTTGCGCGAAGGCTATAGGCATAGTACAATTATTATACCTAATATATAAAAACGATTTCTAGTGTGTTCATATTTTAAGTGCTCTCGTACTGCGTTGCAGATAAAACTTTGCCAACTTATTGATTTGAACCTAGATAATCCATGTTTTCACATTGTCAGTTGGAAGTTGGATGCTTACAAGTTGGACAGCCACGAAATTTATTTGTTTCTGCTGAAAATGGAAAAAACAAAAAATATTTCCTACCATAAGTATATTTGAATTATAACATGAAAAAATATTATTTATATTTCTCCTTTATATATCATTCAATTTATTGAATATATTCATCGTCGACAAGAAAATAAGTATTATTCTTTTTAGCATTCATAATTAAACAAGATAGCTATTTCAAATTTCAAATATTTCCAAAATTATTTCTTCTGCGGGTACAAACTAGTTAGTAATAAAATTCTTTAAAAAAAATAAAACTTCCTCTCAAGAAATATTTTATAAAACACTAAATAAATTATTAATAAAATTTTGATCGAAGCTTAACTTTCATGTAATTAAATTATGAAGAGCTTCTATAGCATGTATCATAATATGTGATATCCTATGTAAAGTATGGCCTATTTAAGAAGACTTCATAAGAAAAGCCCATCCAACACTAGGTGGGGCAGTCAGTCATAGGATATAAATTAACTAGATATATCTGACCATGTCCCAGATTGGCCAGAAGCCAATCCTAATATTGGAATCATAAAAATCAATCCTGATAACAAGAATCCAAATCCTAATTTCTCATGTACATGATATCTTTCATCCGTGCCTATGAAAATAAACTGCGAATAAAAAAGATGAACAGAAAGTTTTTGGTTTGCAATTCTCTTAAATGTGAGCTTCTTTATTCTAAAATGAATTCTTTAAATCAGTTCAGTTTTAATTAACATTTGAATCGGTACTCTTTTTCAATAAAGCGTTAAAGTAAAGATAAAAATAAATTTAAAAAATTCGCAGCAATTCGATCGTGTTTTACACGATGATATTCAAATGTATCAATTATTTTCACATCATAAGTCAAAAAATTTTAATACCAATAATTAATTAAAGGACAGAAACTATCCTGAAGATTTTTCGTGCCTTTTTACAGAAACGATTTATCCTGAGGGCAACCTGTATTAATGTCAGTCACATAGTTGGAACTACTTTTTATAAAAATATCTCACAAATAATTATGCTAACCGCAATTTCTTGCATTTTCCTCGGTATAATTATGGTTAAAACAACAATCCCGGGGATAATAGGCTAAGTGTTGCGGTCATGTCGCAAATTAATTTTTCCATTTATGGCAAGTCGTGATTGTCGGGGTTTCTTAATAATATTTATGGATTATTCATTTGTACTTGTCAAAATCTTCAATAAATTCTAGTAATAATTCTAATTCCGCAAATAATAATATGTTTTCCGTCTCCTAACTGGCATTTTACTTTCCCTTGTACGAAGTGTACAAAGAAAAAGTATTGTAATCGTCAAAAAATTCGAATTCGAATTTTGACGGAACTTTTCCACTCCACTTTTCAGATTTTCCTGCATTCAAGAAACACATTTTTGGAATTATGTCTGTTTGTCCGTCCACCCATTTGTCTATGGAAACAATTATTCAAAAACGCTTTCAAATAGACATATGAAATTTTACATATGAACCTTATACCAATTTTGTATACTTCTAGATATAGAACGAAATCCATTCAGAAAGAAGAATTCAGATCCATTTAGAAAGAATTCAGATCCATTCAGAGAGAAGAATTCAGATCCATTCAGAAAGAAGTCTGGCTGGCTGTTCGAGTGCATGTAAAGACGATAACTACAAAATGGAAAGAGCTAGTCAGATAAAATTTGGTACGCCGATTTATCATCTAAAGGTAGCTCCGTTTTAAATTTGGAACCAAATCCTCCCAGGAGTTAACCATCTGGAAAACTGTATTTTCTCATGCATGCAAGCGCGATAACTCAAAATTGCAGTGACTTAAATAAATGAAATTTCGAATGTGATCTTGTGACTACAATTTTATTTATGTTTCAAATTTTAGTTTAGATCGACCCCCAAAAAAGCGCCAAAAATACATATTTGAATTTCTGGTACCTGTGTTAGCGATTAATTATCAATTATCGAACATTAGATTCAATGAAAATGCTACAGATTTATCTTTCGTAGTTATTGATTGTCAGTGGCATGCTGTTAATACACAAATGCTGGTTTTCTTTCATGGATACGAAGCACACAATTTTCATGTGCGAACAGAAAAATCTGAGAACTCGTAGCCATCACGGTCTTGCTGGAGATTCACAATATGCATGAGTTTTTACAATCCATTTTATCCAAAATTTTATTCAGAAATAACGCTTTTGTTAGAGAGTGTGCAAGGAGTTTTTGGGAAACCTTTTCCGCTGGTTTAATTTATGTAGTAGAAGATATTCTTGATAAGAAACAAAGCAAAAAAAAATCTAAGAAGAATGTTTACATTAAATGATGCACAAATTTAAAAGATGGATCTTTTTTCATTTATATCTCTTAAAATGTTTTGTAAGCGCATATACTCTGTTGTTGCGATTATAAGAATTTTTTTTCGGTATTATGAAGCAATGAAGTACCGTGATACTTCAAGCACTCTAGCGAACATATAAACAAAATCATAATCATGTAAAATTGATATAGTCTTCTTTTTAGATTTCATGGATTGAAAATTTTATTCATTATATACCGGAAATAAAATTTAACGTCATTGTGCATGGAAGTGTCCAAGACTTTTTTATTGATGACTCACGAAATAAAAGGAATCGTGCACTCGGTATTGCTGTTATCGCAAATCTATTGATACAGATGATACCTCGGAATGAGGTTTTGGGTTAAAGAACATCTGACAAAATGTGAAATAGCATTGCTCGGCGTGATATTTTTCTCATATCAAGCGGGAATTTAGTACATATGTTAGAAAAAAAAAACTATTTACTACACAATGAAAATAATTACATGTGAAAGGTAATTATGGTCTTTTTTCTTTTCATAAAGAACTAGCATACGCTACTGTAAAGTTTAACAAATGAAGATTTCTTTTAAAAATCTAAGTACTAAAATAATTCAAATTTTAAAAATATATAACAGTTTCTATTATCTTTTTACAGTGAATAGCATCAATCATTGTAATTTGATATTCTTTTAAGAGTCCAGCAATTATTTGGAAGTAATGAAGAGCAAAGACCTATTTGAAAGTAATATGACCACTATGCTAGGTCTTGTTTTTTTCAATCCCAAGTCAAATCATATTTATAAAATTAATAAAAATCAGTAAAAATATTTAGTTTTTAAATTAATGAAATGAATTCAACCCAGAATGGACTACAGTTAATTGAACTCGATTGTAAATAAACAAAAAAAATATTTGATTGGTAATTACTTTTTAATAATATAAATTTATAAAATATTAGTACTGAATGCAATCGGTTCTTCTATTACAGCTTTGATATGAATATAATAGAGTCTCAATTTATTTTTTAAATCATGATAATCGAGAACACTTCGTATGTATGTATCAAAAAATTACCTAAAGCATTCAAATTTTGCATATTAAAAATATTTAACATTTCAAAGCAATTCACATGAAATGGTAAACGCTTAATGGAAACATCGATTTTTTTTAGCAAAAGCATAAAAATAATTCCTCTGAGAATTGAATAAATATAATTACCTACATTTATTCAAAATAAAATCCCTACGTTGTATCTGTAAATTTGAATGACCCAACAATCATAGCCTGTAATACATGTAAGTGAAAATACATTAAAAACACGCTTAAAAAAGCAAGTCCTACTTTGACACTGATGAATCACATGGCGGCATAACTAGTCTCATATTATGCACCTGCATTCATCATAGCCATTCAAAACTACAGTAGCCTTAGAAACCTGTCCTCTCATGCTGAAGACAGCAGACTTACGTGACGTTAATAATTTAAGACATATGCATCACTTGTAATCTACAACATTCACTACTGTTAGCGGTAAACACGAGCAATGCAAGATATTAACAGGGTATTTTTGACCCAGAAGCATTTTTCAAGCAACCATCTATAAAAACCATAATTGATGAAGATGGTTGGTTGGTTATGGCTTAATGGTGATAGAATAAGATTTGCGTAAGCTGTACAAAGAAAATGATAAAATTTAACAGATGAAGAAGGTGTGAACAAGTTTCGGACTTCTTTAAAAACAAATATCCACGAAATGAAAACATCTTAACCTAGCAGAAAATGCCAAAATTTAGCCTTGCTTAATTTTGGTTTAGTCCCAAAAATCATGCTGGAATTCTAGAGAACTAACAAGTATCACATATTAAAATGAGTTCTTACTTTAAATCAATTTTCATTTTTTTTTCGCATTCATAATACTTTATCAGTTGAAAGCAACTGATAAGCTAATGACTTCAAGATTATTTAAAGAAAAAATATATAATGACAACTAATGTGAAAGAGAGAGAGAGAGAGAGAGAGAGAGAGAAAGCAATTTAGTTGAATACAGTTTTCGGAAATTTCAATGATACCTTCCAAACCTGAAATTCTTTCTAAATTGTATCTACTCACTAGCACTGCAGATTTTTACAGATACACGTGATGCCGAAGTTTTCATAATCCACAATTCTTAGAAAGGCGAAAGATCACAATTTATGAAGATCTGCATGAAAAATATATATCTACATCTCACGAATATCTTCATAAAAGATATATATCTACATCTCGCTCTTGTCTTTCAGCACCTGAAGAATCTCTGTCAAACCAAGAATGACTTGTATAGGGAATTGTCGCTTATGATATTACTAAAATTTATATAAAAATAAATTTTAATTGAAGGTATATTTAATAAGAGTCTTCAATTAAAATGCAGATAATTATGTAAATTAGAAAAAAATGTTACCATTCATAAAAGCGGGAGCAGTTTTTCATTCAGAACGAATTTACTCATATTACTCAACTCATTTATCTTGTACAAATATAACTTGACGCTAATTAAGAGGTACTGTTCTAAAAAGTAATATTCTACTTACAGTCTTGAGATTCATTCTGCAAGTTACTCAAACGTTGAGAGCTTTAATGACTATCATATGAATTTCAATATGCCCTAATTTGAACATTTAATTACGTGTATACTTCATCCCAGAGGTCCTTACATTTTGGGCGGGAAATAGGCAACTGGATACCCCTTTCATTTGCCGACCTGTCAAAGGAAGACGTGACAAGAATGCACTGACGAGCTGTTTTTTTTTCTAATTGTTTCGAAATGCACCTAGGTTCCCATCGCTAAGTGCAATGCCATCATTTTTCTAAGTGTGGTTTGACATCCGATACGCACAATCTTTCAGATCAGTCTTTTGATAATTAGAAATCTTACAAAAATAATTTCAAATATTCTGAAGATAAAGCAATTAGTTAAGGTGTCCTTTCCAATTGACTAAACTTGCAACGCATGGATCTATCTACTTCAGCCTTCGCAAAAAATCAATTGTCAAATATGCAAATCTGTTCAGTAGCTGTCTAAATATATCTATCTCTAAATCAAAGACCGATCAATTATCACGGCTATTGATAAAGAAATTCAAGTTGCATAACTCGTACAATACTTTGCAAATGCAACGATTTACAGTTTTCTATTTAACTCTTCCAGATGATGCTTTATACAAAAAATTTTCAATGGTAATTTTACTAAACATTCTTTCACAAATTTTTTTTTATTTGTAATTTTTTTTTCTACTTTAGAAAATTTAAGATTACATATGATGATTGTATATTTTTCAGCTGAAATATTATTTATTGTTTCTAAGTTGAAATATGTTAGTCAGAATGAAAAAACTGCATCGCTTTTTTTAAAAAAAATTGATGTGGTGGGCATATTGCTCACTATATTGCCAAGAAATATTTTCTTAGCAAATTAACTGCCTTTTTTCGACTTAAGTATATCGCTATGTCCGTATACTTCTGAATATCGTAACTTCTGATGTCGAAGAAGCAAAATTAAAACTAAACATATAAACATTAAGGTAAAAAGTTAAAATTTTCATGATCTAATTACACTCAAAATTAAATAACAATAATCCTGACATTTGTAAATAAAATCAAGATTCATACCATCTAAAGCGGGAAAAGTAGAAAAATGTTTTAAGAATAGTTAATAACTTTTGATTCTAATTAGTATATAAAAATGCTTATGATTTCTAAATTTATCCCTGTCTAAAAATTATGTGTATTAAGTCTATTCATTATAGTAATTTTTGAATCCAGTGTCTGCAAAATATTTTGTGAATCACTTTATTAGAATTTATAACTAATTCAAAAGCCCATATAACAAAAAAAAAATGAAATTAAATTGCAATATTTTTTAAATAGAATATTTGGTGTTGAAACTTCATCATGCGCATGCTTAGGGTGTTGAATAGACATTGGTTGACTAGACACAGTTAAGTTTTAAAAACGAAAGCGACAAAATGGATTTGAAAACCATTAATTTTAAAGCATATTTAATTATAAATAAAATTTCAGGAAATTTTGCTTTAACATCTCAGATTTCAAGGAATTGAGGAAATGGTGTATCAAAATTCCAGAAGATCTATTTCTGCTTCGCAAGAGCTTAGCAATTCCGATCTCTGCTAAGAATTCGAAATCCTAAAGGTCCTAAAAACGTATTATGGGTAAAGGAACAATAAATCATAGAGATGAGAATGTTTACCAATGCATCCAATGCATTCTTGGCTCATTGCATCGTATTCAAAAGGAAATGAAAGAGGCACGCTAAGCTACATAAGAACCAGGCAAAAATGCCATGTTCATTCACGGTGTATTAAGGAACTGTGATAGATGGCCAGTGATTCAGATGTAAAGCTTTTTTCAAAGGCAGATTCCATTTGGTTCTTCGTTTAGAACTGCCGCCAAATTTCATGGTGCATAACGCACATAGATAACCATGCAGCTGGTTCTCACTCATCAAAGAATATGCGCTGGCAAAAAATATTTGCATAATTAGAAAGACACTATATTCTTTTTGACTCTAACTAGCTTTGAAATCAGAAACTACTCCATTAGTAAAACAACTTGCTTAAAAATTACTTAACGGAATTTGGTCTGTTATTTATCAAGTGTTGCGAAACCTTTTTCTTGATCTTTTCTTTTCTTATTGATTCTTTTTTTATTGATCGAATGATTAAATCTCCAAAAATGGACTACCGCATGCGTAATGAATTGGAACTTTAAAAAAAACTTCGCTTCTTAATGAACAACTGGCTTTGACCTTCGCTGTAAAAAATTTATGAAAACATTGAAAGCATTTGTCTGCCAAGTTCTTATTTCCTCAAAGGAACACGAACAATAGAATAAAATCTAGAGCCTTACATTTCTTGACTTTTTTCGGTTGCTCACAAATTCCTTCAATATTTCAAAAGAGAGTCCATTATTATAGCAGACATGGGCAACTGCACTGACGACTACTAATCAACTACTGATTTTTTTACACATTGCTTTAAAAAGCACATAAGAGATTTTCTTACCAACCCACTGGATCTTATCCCCATGTATAGGTAAATTCAAATTTAAAATTCAAGATTTTCTGAATTTATTGCAACAAAAACTCATGGAAAAATTCAACATTCAAGTTATTTGAAATTATTATATTTTATATTCAATACTGATATATCAGATAAATTATTCATAATATATGGTAATGATTGGAGACACATCTCTAAGTTTAATCGTTTTTTATAAGCAGCAGTTTTCTTTAACAGCTGAAATAAAACAGTGCAGCTGCCAAGATGTTTCATCAACAATATCGTTTCAAAACCATGCGTTGTGCATAGATTTTTGTAACCGTCTAACATCAGCTCCAGTAAAGCACATTTTGAGTTATAAAATTATATTTTAACCATAAAAGGTTAAAATCAGTATGTATTGGCAAACAGTGCACTAATTACGTACTAATGAGGATTATAAATAATCAATAGGAAAGAAAAATGTGTAAAATCAAATCCATTCTTGCAAAGCGCACATTTAACTGATTCGCGAAAAAAATCAACCAAGAGAATTCAGCCACAAGGGTTTTGTTGACATGCTATAGTTGACAATTATTCCTTCAACGGAGAGAAATGTGCTTCCAAATAAAGCCACTAAAGATGACCTTTTAATAGCTTTAGAAACGACCATTTCAATTGCAATCGTTCATTCTAAGCTTGAAAAAACTAAGCGAGAAACTCAAATGAAATAGAAAAAAAAGTAGTAATAACTTTTTCTCAACAAATCAGTCGTTGATATTAATTAATTAGTGTGAAAAACCTCAATCATCAAGAATAAACAAGTCTCATTATAAATGCGCGTTTTTATATGAGATTTGTTTATTCTTATCGTTGATAAAAAGTTGTTAGCACATTTAGCAGAGAAACTTTAAAAACATTCGACCCTATTAGTTACAAATATAATCGGAATGACTCAGTTAGATTTGTCGCATATTTCATATTGGCCAAATAAAGATACACAACTAAAAGACTGTCCCGCAACCCAGAAGGCATCCATTATACCGTGGTTTGCGTGTCACTGAAATTGAATCTCATAATGATGAGTTTCAATTCTTGCTTATAATTAAATCTTACCAATGATTGCTCTTTACAGGAACACATTATACTAGTTACAGACAAAAAAATATTATCGATCATCTGGAATTACATCAGACAAATTTCAAATTATGGTAATTTCAAGTCTTCTGAAACAGACTAGGAAACTCTGAAACCGACTACTTTTTTGAACTTCTGAGCTGACTGACTGGAGTTAAAATAAAACTCAAGAGTGAGTTCGTGAATTCAGACTATTGAACTGTCAGTTTAAAAGCAAATTAAAGACAATAACTTTTTTTTTTTTTGCTATGCAAAGCTAAAAAAATAAAATGTGGGTGTTTTAAGACAATTCTCATCTTCGAACTTTCTTAAAAATATATTAATTAGACAGGCATGAAAAATGAAATTGCAAATCAAAAGTTATGTCAAAGCCGCCCTATTTGATCAAAAAGAAAAAAAAAATCAAAACTTTGATTCATCTTATTTTAAAATTTATTATTTGTAAATTCAAAAAAATATTCGAAAAATTAAATAAATACATGAAATTTAATATTGCAACCTTAAAACTAAATTTTAGAACTAAATCCAAATATTATTTCCTCTTCGTTTTGAACATTAAATTTACGAAAACATTTCATTTTTTAATTAAAATCCTTTCTTTTATAATTGCATTGCATTAATTCTTTTTTCGCCATTACGTTAAAACAAATCATCGATTCAAAAATTTTAAAAAAATGCATGAATTATAAACTATACAGAGAAATTTTGACGTAAATAATGTTTGATTTTGATTTCTTAATTCTCCTGTTGATATATATATATATATATATATATATATATATATATATATATATATATATATATATATATATATATATATATATATATATATATATATATATATATATATATATATATATATATATATATATATATACTATTACATTACATTAAATCCTTTTTCGCCATACTTATATTTAAATTTCTTTTTTACCTTAAAAACTCCTCAGTTTTCATACTGCACTCTTATATCAAATTAAAGAGTTTAAAATTCCTTATATTTTCAATATTTTATTTTTCTTCAAGTTTTAATATTTTTTCAGATAAGGTTTCTACACTACTTTTCCGTTTTCAGTAATTTATAACCCACTCTGTGCGAAATTGTCCAATTCGTAGTATTCCATCCTTCTCCCATAATTTAAAATAATGCTTTCTTTTGTTATGATAAGATGTAACTCATCTAAGTTGGTTGATATGACTAACTTAATGTCATTTAATATATTGGCGCTGAAGATGGATTGTTCTTTTGTTCCACCTAGCAACATAATAGCAATGTAATAAAACCGTTTGCTTCGTATTATTTTCTTTCATTACCTAAAATGAATATTGCTCATTTTCCATAAGATACTCCGAGTTTAAACAGAACAACATGATAAAATTTTTATTAATTTAGCCGCTGTATAATTCCGTCGTAGTAAACTTTAGTTTCTGAAATTTAAAAGGTATTTTATTGTAATGACATTTGCAATTTATGCGTGTAAATTTAGTTTATACGCATAAGGGTTCTCAATGTAGAATCAAAATTTTAATTTTGCATTTTCAAAAAAATGCTTATACAAACTTTTCCGTGGCTTTTTACTTAATATTTTGGAGTTTCAAAAAATTTACAGGAGAGTATAAAGAATCTGAATATTAGATTTAGATCTTAAAATAGGAGTATTTCCTTTAGACGTTTAAATGCTTTTCAGTATTTTCAAAGCTAAAGAACACTGATGTATCGTATTTATTTATTTTTTTACTTTAATGACAGCTGAAAGTGATGATTCATAGTCATGGTGAATGAATCAGGAAGTCCCGATCAATCATGTACAGATGAATAAATTAATAGCGGCGGATATGTAGAAAAGATGGAATAGTGTTTTTGTGCATTCTTATGAATACATACACACACAACTTTAACTGAACTCATTTCAGCTGTCTGAAAGGGTCAACGTTGTGTTATAAAAAAAACATGAATAGTTCATTTGATTTCAATAAAATTCAATAAAATCCAGAAATAAATCACTTACAACAGAATATAAAATGCTTCTCTTTGTTTTTGTTAATAATCAACTAGATTGAAAAGACATATATATATATATATATATATATATATATATATATATATATAAAAGATGATATTATATATGAAATATTGAAAGAATTTATAAATTTGTAATAATAGAAACTATTCATTTCTCTAAAACTCATTTTAAAAAAGTATATTGAATAAGCATTTTCTTTGAATCGAAATTTTTCATAACTTAGATAATAAAATAAATCAGCAATTTTTTCTCACATTATTGCAAAAAATTTGGAGATTCTTTTACATCCATTTAAGATGAAGAATTCCAAAACAGCCTGAAAATAATTATAGCATAACGTTGGAAACAATGAATAAATGGTGAATGGAAAAGTGAATTCTAATAAAAAGGAAAACGTATATTTTAATTCAACAGGAGAAAATATCACAACAGAAATGAAAACTTTCAATACAAATCTCTAAACCTCTCATATACCTATGATTGTATAATTTTATCTTCGACTGGCTGCACGATTAATTGTCACATTTAAATTTTAAATTATGGTTTTATTTTGTACAGGGTATGGTTATAAGTCAGCATGCAAAACGTTGTGCCCTTGAAAAATTACTTTCAGTACGTGTTCAGAATGACTTCAATTGGGCCCAATAACCTCTTGAGGAGAAATAAACGTGCTCCAGACAACATGTTTTTTCCTGACCTTGTCTCGAGTATACTGTATCGTTTTGCCATAAATATAGTTTCAATATTTCATGTCTGAAATGGCTTTGAAAATCTTTCCTGCAGAATCAGAAAGAGTTTCAATGTGTCACTTCTATTGATAAATGGTCCATATATTATACTAAAATATTTTTACAATATTGTACCTAGCTATTCTTTTATAATCATGAGAATAACAGTAATTTACTAGAAACTTTGATTCAACAGAATTTTGATTACCATTTATTATTTCAATTTTTATATTATGTATTATGTATTATGTATTTTATATTATGTATTATGTATTTTTATTTTATGCCTGGGAAGAAAGATAACACCTTTTATAGTGAATATGTGAGAAAGTTTTGGAGGGACCCTACCCACTGGCTGTATTATAGTAAGTAAAGTAAAACTGTTCATAACAAGCATTTAAAAATACGCATGTCTATGCTAAGTGTATGTAAATGAATTTCGTGGAATATTTTCTTAAGAATCGAATGGCTAGTTAGGCTAACAGTAACGTATAATTTAGATGAACAAAACTAATGTTAAATCCCGTTTCAAATTTTTAGAGAAACATCTGACTGCTAAAAAAAAAATCAAAAATAATAAATAATATAGCTGTCTAAAATTTTAAACGAAAAAAATTTCTATTTTTTATACTTGTAACCTCTTTTCGGGGTAAAAGAAAAGTGAGAAAAAAAAAATTTCGCGCCTACAACAACAACCATCTGTAAAAAATAAAACTGAATCAAATACATCATTAGTTAATGATAAGACAATGATTAAGCGCTATTATTGAGTAATTTAGAATAAACAATTAAATCGGATAGTTTAATTATATTAATGTCTCATTTTGAACAATGCTATTACTACTATAGTATAGAGATAGTAATTTTGAGCCCGACACCTAAGCCAGCATTCCTTTTTCAAATTTCCATTTCAAAAACAAAGGAAGGACATTTGAATCTCAACTCCAGATTTCACACGGTTCTAAACCACATACTCGATAAATCTGCTACGGAAACAGCCAAAAATCTGAAACTTCAGGTTTCGAAGCCAAAAGCTGATCACTTGGCAACCGTGGTCTTTCCCATTTCAGAAATAATTCCCTGAATTTCCAATAACTAATTTTGAAGAAACAGGCAGATATCTTGTTCTGTCAATGTTTCTGTTTTGAAACAGAATATAGTATATTGGCGTTTTTACACTTTTCTAGTGAAAGGAAATTACAATGAGCCTCCATTCTCTTCCCAATCTATTCAAAATTCTAAAAGCCAATGTTAACTGATTTTTATGAGGTAAGTTGTTAATTTAGTTAAGTTAAGAAGGCAAGATGGCATAAGCATTAATTGAATTAAGGAAATCAAGTAAAACAAAATTCAATGTGAATATAGCATTTTTAGACAAGTCATTGGTGCGGAGTGTATTGGACGTATTCCCCAATTTTATGAAAAACACACACACACACACACACAATAATTTTTAGCATCTACAATGTATTAATCATTTTTCAAATGTAGAGTCATTTTTCTAATAACCATAAAAAATTGGGCAAATGTTTATATTTCACTTTAAAATGGGGTATTGAAAATAATTTCCATGATATGAAACATAGGATTGGTTCTCTATTACATTGATGTCTTTGAGATATTTGAATTTAATACGCTATTTCATCAAACCGCAAAACCTTTTCTCTTGTGACACTTCCTTCTTGGCATACGATCTTATGAAAGATCGTATGCCAAGAAGGAAGCTCATTTCAGTACTTTTCCCAGAATATGGCAACCATTTATCACGAATTATATTACTTATAACCATTGTTTTATGACTTGTTCAGCTTGCACACCAAAACGAGTCAGCTTCGCAATCATAATGCGGAAACTATTCTACGAATTAAATTTTTCTAAGTTTATCTAATATTGTAAATGTATTCAAGAGATCTGTGGAAACCAAAAACCCTGCGTGTTGATTCTAATGACTATCCGTACCTCGTGAACCTCCCGACATTGACTGAGAATCGAATCTGCGAAATGACCAATACATTATCATTACCTCAACACCAACACCATTCTAAACGCTCTCTGAAAAAATTTCAAGTTGAATCATAATGCAGAATCCATTTAGTTACAGAGACTCTTCAGCTTAAGGTAAATTATCCTTTAAGTAATTTTTTTTTTCCAATTATACTTTTAAAGCTTCAGGCTCAACAGTTGTTCAGTGAGAAATTTATTAAGAATGTATTAATCATATTTCATCTCTATTATTACCATCAAAGTTGATAAAAAATCACAAACATAGCACTGGATAGAACTAACAAAAACATTTTCGCAATTATGGAAAATAGTCCCATCAATCTTCGATTTATTCTTCAGCTAAAAAAAAAAAGAGAAAAAAATCCTATCCTCGTCCAAAATAAAAAAAAAAATGCTCTTGAAAATGTCAAAAGAAGAGAGCTGAACCTTTGTTAAAGCACTCAAAATGAGCATTTATCTTGTCCTCGCACACATCTTTCTTTTACTTGATTCTAAATTTTAAATTTTTCTTTTTCTTCGCGAACATTTGCCAGCGAATCAATTTCTTGAAGCATTATAGTCATGGGCGTCGCCACTCACGAAAAAGAGCAGCAGTTTTCCACCTTTCCTTTTTCGCAGTAATCAAAACATTTTTCCACCTCGCTGTTTGACTTCGGAAATACACAGTGGCAGGTGAAACTGCAATAAAGTAGCAGACCAGCAAAACAAAAAGGCCGTCGTGAACTTCAATAAATCTGGCGACCCGCTGAATGAAAAAGCTGTTCATAGAACTGTCTTTCGAAAACAAATGAAGCGTCTCTGAGGAAATTTTTGATTTAAGAATTTCCTCTATACAACAAAACAATTGATGTATGATCGTCCTAATCAACAATTGCTTGGACTTGCATAACCCAATTTCTGCATATGTTCATCTGAAATTGCCTGTATCATATTAATTTATGAATTCTACTCAGTTGATTTCCATAATTTTTACTCTTCACAAAGTTCTATATTAGAAATTCTGATTGATTGAAGAGAAACTTAAATCATCAAAATATTCGACCACGAGATTTGAAAGAATTTGTTTGTTTTAGACCTCCATCCAAGTGCGAAAACTCATTTTTAAAACCAAGTTAACTGTGAATACTATAAAAAAGGGAACTCGGTTGATTGATAGAATTTGGTATGAAATATTTACACAAAAATTGCAGATTTCTTACAAATTATTGAATAAATTTAATCAGAGAAGTTAATTTGTCCAACATTTTCATGTGAAAACAAACTTAAAAACGTAACATGCTATTTAAAGAAATTTGGCATGAGTTTATTATTAAAATTCTAGATTTGTATCATATTTTGGACTTCATTCATTAAATGGAGGGGTCAGCACAACAAGTTTGTGAATTATAGTAAATTATTTTTACACCCAAATTGTATATGTGGGTCCAGTTTTGGATTAAATCTGTCAAAGGACATATATATATATATATATATATATATATATTGTATAATATTGTCGATTCGTGTATATACGAACATGATAACACAAAAACACAAAGCGAAAAAAAAATGAAATTTGTTATACGATCTTTTCTTAATAATTGTTGATTTATATTTCATTTTGAATCTAATTCTTCAACGGGAAGAAATCCAAATTCAATTATTCACATATATATATATATATAGTTTTTATACTGTAACTTCATTATCAAATCATAATTCCTTTTTAAGATTAATTTATAATCCAAATTGATTTCGTAGTTTCCAGGAAAATTTTCTTCAGTCATAGAATCATGAACTTTAAATAAGTTCGTTACAATGCATCATTTTAAAAATGTCTGAATAGAAGTCATTGTTTGATATAAAGTATTGTATTTATATCTGTTTCGATGGAAATTCTTTTTTAAAAGCCTTTTTAAGATTATATATGGCAAGTATAGTATTTAGCCAATAAAACTATAAAAGTATCGCATTTGAAACAATATTTTTGATTACCATTTATTAATATTAATAAACTAATAATTAAATACAATGAAAAACTCTCCCTTATCTCTATACAGATTTTTTATATGTTTTCCTTTTTATGTTTTTGATATTGGAATAAAATATTTCAAATTTTAATCAGATAACTAACTATTTAGAGAATAAAACGTGCTGTTTCAATTCTCCATATTACAAGCGAGTTCAATTCAGTTATATTGACGTCCCGTTTTTAAAGCAACACTAAGGCTCTTTTGGGACAGACCTCGTAATTTTGAACCGAGGTCAGATGACGAGAACAACTCCTTAGCTGGCACTCCCCTCTCCAAACTTCCACCCCACAAGGCCCTGGCAGACTTAACGGGCATCAGACCTGCTTACACGACGGTTCTTCGCTGGAATCGGGCTTTCAGCCTGAAAACCTCCGGATCCGAAGCCGAAACGTTACCAACAGGCCACCACGGTCAGCCGCCCAAGCTAATAAATATTGATTATTCCGTTCTCTCTTAAGATATAAAAGTAAATGTAACAAATTCCTCAATTTCAACAATTTTCATCATTTTTACTGCTCCAGATTACTTAATGGTATAATAATGACAGAGGTATAGTTCGTCACAAAGCGTATCTTTCATTATAATTGCAAATAAAGGACACCAGAAATTTTACAAAATATTTTAATACAAAGTATAAATGTGTGTGTATGTATGTGGGCGAATGCTAATACATATAAGGACACGTAAATAGATCTGTGTTTTAGCTTTTGTAAATAATCTTTCTCCTCTTTTAGTGATTTACACATAAATTTTTTTTTAATCTTTTGATTCACATTCACTTTGATTCTTTGGTCTGCAATAGCATTTGGATTGAAGTAGTTATTTTTCAACTTTGTTAGCTGACACTGTATGCAGAAAATACTGCATTGCTTTTATGCAATCTCTTTGATTTTATTCCCTGATGAAGGACCAATATGTTTTAACTGCAATATTCTGCTTTTTTTTCCATTTGATATATATCTGTGAATCGTATGAATCGTAATTTTCATTTCATAAGGCGTTAACTTTTTTTTTTGACAATTTTTTGAATACGAAATCACTAAACAATTGATCAATTGGTGTGATGTGGAAGTTTGGTGAAAGACAGCCAATCATCGTTTGATCCCAGTTCTGAATTTCGAGGTCAATACTCAATGGTCTTAGAATAATTTTGGATTAAAAAGTTAATCTAACTGCTTATGATTTAATTAAATGAATGATCGATCTATTTCCAATAGAAATAAAGCTGCCTGTATTTGAGATTATAAAATCCATTAACTTAATTACTCTTTTGGTTGTGTCATAGATTTAAAACCAACATCGTCGAGGAGGGCAACTAAATTTTCAAAAGTTTTCACTAAATTTTAAATTTTTATTCGAAATTTCGATATATGTAAGACTTTTAAATTTTACTCGATTATTTAATAGGTAACATTGACTTGTAATAACAAGTTTAACGTACTCACTATTATTTGAACAGATTTCAATTACAAAGAAGTGAAATTTCTATCTGGAAATATTGTATTTCTATCGGGTGATTTGCTATATTTCTATCGAATTTGTGAGTTTTTTTTATCGGAAAATGTGAATATATTTATCCAATGGCATAATATTTTTTAAGATGATTCGGATATATTTTAAAATTAATATAACTTAAATCTTCGATTATTATTTAAATAAATGTTTAATTAACTGCATTGAAATAATATTTGGTACCATAATATTTTTAATATCGGCACTGAAAATATTATTTTTAGAGTTTTAAAATGAATAAGAAATCTTCAAATAGCTAATTATGAATAAATTAATAGTCTTCAGCAACTAAAGATTAAATAAAGATGCTTATCGGTGTTAGAAAAATAAAACAACTTTCACACATATTAGTCAGAGCATTGCATAATGGCAAGGAGAATCTGACACTTGATAAACTTCAAAAGAATGCCGCAGATCAGTTCAGACAAGGAACACTTAACTATCCCACGTACGAGTGACAGACTGAAGAACATCGGATTATTTTAAGAAGAAATCTCTTCTTTTTTAACCAGAAAGCATTCGAATTCTTCCAAGAAATCAATGGGAAAGGAACAACAAGTCCTGTTCGGGAGATTTTCTCTCCTGAAAACTATTTTTTAAAATCATGTCTCAGCTCTTCTATCTTGAGCTTCTTTGACAGTTCTAACAAAAAAGAATATTAAAATTCGAAAAAGAGTCATTGATATTGCTGCTATTTCCGTATATGTTTTCATTTACTCAATCCTTCTACTTCACAAAACCATCTTCTTAAATTTGCTAGACGAAATCTACATAGTTTATGAAAAGATAATAATTTGTTATGATCCATCAGTTACGTTCCATATAAACAGATTAAACAAATAAATTCAGGTTTTCGTACTTATTTCCATAAATAAAATATATTAGGTCCATTCAGACATTTTCTCCATTGCATTGTTAAACATATGCTTAAATACCCATAGAGTCAAATGCATACTCAGTGCACTATAACACATAACATACACAATGCATATACAATGGCGGCTTTCATAACAACAAAACGAGCTACTCTCCAATCTGTAACATGTGGGGTAAGGAGAACGATCAGTCGTTGCGATACTTAATCGGGCACTGTGTTAAATGCAAGATAGCTCTCATTATGATGAAGCCCATGTGTCCACCCAATCCCATCCGACTTTGATAAGAAGATCTGAGAAGTAAGCATCAAGGAATATCAGAAGACTTTTGTTAAGTTAAGAGGTGCCAACATTAGTCGCATTTATTGCAGCCCTGTTATATCTCCATGACTTGCTGTCCGTTTCGTATTTTTCTCCCTCTCAGCGAAAGTATTTGTTTGAATGAGGTCAACGGTCACCCGATTATTTTGCTGGAAGAAAAATAACAATATTTCATTTATAATCAAATCAATTTCGTTTGCCTATAGGGTTAGGGCTTGAGATAGTATTGTATTAAAATAGCAAATTACATTTGGATTTTTTTTATTAAAATTAAGAGCCTTTGTTACATTGGTTTAGATGGTTAACCACCATAACGGCTTGGCATTTTTCGACATGAAACCTGGGAAATGCGACAGCAATTCTAGCTACTTTCCAATCGGATTTTTTCAAAAACCTTCGCATTTAAACGGTTATTGTGAAATATTACTCTGAAATAGCCAGAAGGATTATGTTGTCTTTAGAAGCACGTTACAATAACATAATTTGGATCTTGGTTTAACCTTCTGAATGATCCGGTTTGGTGACCGAAGCAGGCCAGGTTCGAGACCTCATTCAATGGAACATCCACTATGTATGCAAGTCTGATATATAGGGTGGATATACTTTATATCACTTATTGTCGAACTCCCCCCATCCCAATAGTGTGGTATTGAAGACTGGGAAAGGTGTAGCCTCAAATACCCTTTTCGTCATCTGACAACAGTTACGTATGTTTGATGCAACATTATTGCACCAGTTAACAAGTAATTCCATCAGTAAAAGAAGTTATTGCACCAGTTAATTAAACAACAATAACAATGGAACATGGTTGAAAATAATGAGGTATGTCCCAAACTACAGTCTTGTTGCTTCAGGGTAGAAAAGGAATCTAATTAAACAAAATTTTAAGACGTTGAAAAGCAATCATGTTGTCTGCGTCTATTTATTTTGACATGTGAGAATGATACTATATCAAATGATACGATGGTACTTCTCCAATCTATGCTAAAAATGTCAGTTGCCCATTGAATGGAATTGACTAGATCGGACATTGGATTTTGTAAATGTACGTCTGTCTTTACGGAAATCAAGAAGCGCCTTTCCGTTGCTTGGCATTTTTCAACATGGAAACTGTGAAACTCACAGTTTTTGCTCGAAGATGCTATCGTAGGAAAAGCTAACGCTCTTCTCCGGTGTATGCTGGAAAATGCCAATCTTCATTGAGTGGACTCGAATGAACCACACGCTGGATTTCATGGATGTATATCTGTTTCTATTTGAATAAAGGAACTCCATTCCGTTGCTTGGCACTTTTCGACTCAGAAAATATGAAGCATATTAGCGCCACCTGGACCTATTTGACTGAAGGCCCAAGGTTTAAATTCGGTTAACTGTGTAAACGTGGCCTGTTAAGTTATAGAGGTATCAATATTTTTCGTCTTTGTTTTGTAAAAATATTAATTGCTTAAATAGGATTTTTTTTTGCACAAAATTTCGATCTTCTTTCAACATTCTTATCATAATAAAACGTTGAAGAAATTTAAGAAATTGTATTTCCTCGAAAAATGGATATAAATATATCTCCCTTAAATGAGCATCAAAATGGTTTCCTTTTGAAAAATACATTCAACGTACATTTATTTCTTTATCTTAGAAAATGCGCTTAGCATAGACATGCGTATTTTTAAATGCTTGTTATGAACAGTTTTACTTTACTTACTATAATACAGCCAGTGGGTAGGGTCCCTCCAAAACTTTCTCACATATTCACTATAAAAGGTGTTATCTTTCTTCCCAGGCATAAAACTGAGGGCCTTAGGTAAGGCCATGATTGCCTTGCATGGTAATAGAGAACAAAAGTTAAAAAATACTGATCTGTAGCTTCAATCTAACATTTTCACTGAACTATCATGTGATTCTTGGCAAATTTTTGTCAATAAATCTCTGGCATGCAGTTAATAGTACCCGGAAACGATATTTTTGTATTAGGAGCATTTTTTCCACCCGATTGAAACCAAAATTTGACAGAAAACTACAAATGTAATCACAAAATCACATACCAAAATTCCTATATTTAAGTCATTACTTTTTTGAGTTATTGCTTTTACATGGTTGTGTAAGTATAGACAGACAGACAGTCAATCCCTAGAGGTATTTGGTTCCAAATGGGATAGATATTTATATTTTAGACCTTAAATAGGTGTATCAAATTTTATCTATCAAATTCTCTTCGTTTTATAGTTATTGTGTTATATTCGGACAGCAGAACAAACAAATATCCAATGAATAGATTTCGTTGAAAATTTAATAGAAATCTAAAATTCGAAGAATTTGAATTTTGTAAAGACCATATACAAATTTCATCCGTCTAGCTCAAATCGTTTTTCTGATACCATCTTCATAGATAGAGGGACAGACTGACAGACATAATGCCCAAAATGTGTTTTTCGAAATCAGAGATGTCTGAAACGTTGAGATTCGTCAAAATCTGGAGCCTCCCCCCCCCTTTTTTTTGACGATTACAATACTTTTTTTACACTTCATATTCGAGAAAGTAAAAAGGCAATGACAGAATATATATATATATATATATATATATATATATATATATTCTTTATCTATAGACTTGTTATCAAAACAATTGAAAAACGATACACATTTCATAATAAAAATAAATCGTTTGAGGATTATTCAATTACTAAAAATCAAAATAATGTATCCAATAATTTTAGAATATCTGAAATAAAATAATAGCCTAAAACTGCAGTTTAAGCGATTTGTGAAAAAGCTATTTGTTTTGAAGCTACTCAGCGACTTAGAATGAATTTTGTATTTTTGAAACGTGATCAGATGATAAAAAAGTCAGCGAAGCTATTATCCCATTTTTTAAGCTTAAACACCGTGCCAACATCAAAACATTATCTTTTTGATAGTTTTAGCATACAATAGTTCTCTCGAATAAGAAGAATGTTCAGCGTAATCGGGATTCGAACTTGCGATCCTTTTCCTACCCCAATAGGTTATTTCAACCAAAATGACAGTTTGAAATAATTATCTAAAAGAGTATTATGTAACCGTTTGAAATAATTATTTGAAAGAGTGTTATGTAATTGCTTGAAATAATTATCTGAAGGAGCGTTATGTCATCATTGGGCTCTTAACCTTGAGGATAATTAAATAGCTCTTTTTGTTTTGAAACTGTTATTTCTCTTTAAGCAAAAAGAGTCGTTAGGAAAGAAAATAATGGATCTTAGTGCGATTTTTAAAATGGAGTGTTAACTAAATGAATCAGATAATTAAGTCATTCTAAAGAAAAAAACATAATATGAAGCATAATTAGAGTTAACCATAATTAAGGAAATGTGCCGCAAAATACTAAATTCTTACAATCCATTTCACGAAAGGAGAGTGGGATTGCTATAAAATAAATAATAATTTATGGAATAATTTTAAAGGCAATCTTCTATAAAATCTATTTACAACTGAATTGCTATTGAAAATGCGAAATATTTCCGCTGCCAATATAGAAATCTTCCCTCCGCCTAAGAATAAGATCCCTGATATTGCATAAGCTGGGGCACAATTTGCCCCCAACTTGCTTTTCAACGGAATAATGGATAGGCAGCGTATTTTGAATCGCAGTTTAATGATGAGAATTACACCCGAGTCTGCTTCTCTTCAATTGCCACATCACATAGATGGACATAAGACGCCGACAGATTTAGGGGTGGTCCACTTGCATGGTGATTGTATAGAGTGTCGAATCTGAAATTATCCTCGTACGAAGCTGAGACTGTCGCCAGAAACTACAACTTCGAAACATAGACAGAAATTTTAAATAAAGATTTTCTGTCAAACTAAATAGATTGCATATAAGCTAATTATAATTTTGGCATTCACCATATTATATGACCTTTATTATCAGACGAATCTATTACGATGAGTCAGAAGAGGTCAATATACAAGAATTTATTTCAATCGTGTTAATTCTCTGCGACTTGTTTCTCCTCTGAGGAAATGCATTTGTCCGTGTGGGAATTTAGGTTAGTCCCAACTTTCCAGAATCAAGGAATATGACAGCAAGTTAACAAATTCTCCGCGACTTGTTCTCCACTTTGTGCTTTTTTCCCCTCTGAGGAAGTGCATTTGTTTACGTAAGATCAAATTCAGTCGCAAACTTTCCAGAGTCAAGGAATATGAGAGCAAGTTAATGGATTTTCCACGACTTGTTCCCCGCTTTGTACTTTTTTCATTCTGAGAAAATGCATTTATCTGTTTGAGATCAAAGGTCAGTCGCCATTTCTCCAGAGTCAAAGAATACCATAGCAAGTTTGTGGATATGTATAACAAATAAAAAATCAGATAGAATCTTTAAATTGTCATATTTATTCAGTTCGTTTTTGCATCTATTGTGGAGAGCAGATTTCATAATAGGACAATAAACAATTAACTAAATAACACTGCTACACATCAGATTTTCAATAATAATAATAATAATGATAATTGCACACTTAAAAGTCACTTTTTGAAAAACTTCTCATGTTTGTTAAGTTAATTTTATGGTTCAAATATTAATGGGAACGGGTTTTTTTTCAAATCATTTATTCAAAGAATGTCGAAAGATAATACTTTAAAAATATTTCACTTCTCTAACTGTGCCAGATTCTTTATTATTGCTATCATTGTTGTATTTTAAAAGAAATGAGTGATATTTGGGTCATCTAACAAGGATCAAGCTTTTTAAAATGTGCATGGGTTGATGATACGTAAAGAAAGCAAATTTACAAAGATCATGTTTTGAATAAATTTCAATACCAAGCACTTCACGAAAAGATGATATGCAGATATCAATCTGTCTTATCAAAAAGGATTGCAAAATTCACTATAAGTGTCAATGCACTCTCTTCTTTACTTAGCTGAACCAATTGCTAAACAATAGCTTGAAAAGGTTATATGTTAAAGATAAGAAAATAAAATTATTTTCATAATGAATACGTATTTTATGCTCCGTTATTCTTTTACCTTAAAAAAGAAATTTCTGTCATTAGTTTATTTTCCGTAGAATGAATCGTATATTTATTTGAATATGATTGCTCAACTCTTATCCGATCATTTTTACTTCATCGCATATTTAGTGTACAAAGTTAGTTTTTAGAGAAGTAGAAAAATATTCTACTTCTCTAAATTTTGAACTCGAAATTTTTACCCCTTGCCTGCCGAGGATAACTTGCGAGATTCGGTCCCCAGTGCCACGCATATATATATGTATATTAGTTGCGAGACGTATATATACGCCAGGGGCAGTTAAAGCATTGATTTAGGGAGACGTATATATACGCCCGCGGCAGGCAACGGGTTAACGTATCTCCGCGTTTTTGACCTTCCTGAATCCGAAATATATATATATTTTGAAATTATGTCTGTCTGTGCAAATACAAAAAATACAAAACATTTTGATCAGAGCAGATGAAATTTGGTATATGATTTATATTCCAAATTTGTAAATTTCTGTCAAATTTTGAATGAAATCCATTCAGAGGATGTCAATCTCTGTCAGTCTGTGCATGTAAACATGATGGCTCAAAAGGCAATGATTTAAATATATAAAATTTTGTATGTGATTTTGTGACTGAAACTGTAGTTCTGTGTTAAATTTTGATTTTTAATCGGTCTGAAAAAGACATCCAAAATAGTTTAATCCAAATTAAAAAGTCAGGAAGCCTTCAATTTTTTTCAGCATCACGAGAAATAATTAAAAAGATACTGTATATTATTTATACCTATAAAAAATATGAAAATAGATTAGGTTAGTTATGAATAGGGTTGCTGCATCTAAATTTTTTTTTTATATTTATGCAGAATTTTTTTGCTGACCCCTTTCATGGAACGTAATTGGAAGTATCTTATTAAGGAAATATGCATTCCTCAAGCTAGTACTGAATGAATGATTATTTTTGTTCTTGTCTTTCTTATGGGTTTGACTTTACTTATCCTCGAGTACGAGAATTAGAAGTTGCTGTATAAGAACGCAAGCTGTTATTTTTGTGGAAACATATTAATGGTCTGATGATAGCTCCTCAAAAATGAGAATAAGAAGTTTCCGATTTAGTGGTTTCTTCTCGCTTACGGAGTGAGTACCTTAAGGTCGTGAATTGAGTAACCTCCACTTTCATGAATGAATGTTATTTCTACGGAAAGAATTACACCGTGGTCGGTGATGCCTATTATAACTCAACCTTAATCCTCTCTTCCCTCCATTAATAATGATGGCAATTGTTTATACAGAATGCTTATGCTGGACGAAGGGTAACTGCAACGTGGTTATGGCTTATATCGTGATTCTGCAGGTGGTAAACTTCAAGTTTAGGAATGAAAACTAGGCCGACTCAGTATGCCGGTTCTCGCTTCTCCTGGAGTGAGACAAAGATGTTGACTAGTTAACAGGCTAATGACGGGACTCACTACCTCCTTAGAAGATACTACCTGTTTAGATGACTTTGAAAATAGGTTATCTTTAATAGAGATTTTTTGTGCAGATCATGTTTTTATTGTCTGCAGCGACTGATCGTTCAGTGTAAACTGGCACTACGGTTATTTTTATAAGTTTAACATAACTTTCGGTGCTATTTACGAATTTGCAATATATTTTTCTGAAAATACTTATATTAAATTTTCCCCATGGATGACCAGCTGGATAACGACTACGACCAATATTCCGATGCTCTGCTTATATACAATAAATGAGCTTGAGTCTTCTGTGCATAGCACGAACAAGACTTTGCAAAGAAAAGCAATCATTAGAAAATATTGAACGGGAAATTGAGTATATCTCCTTGAAACAAAACAAAGTTATAATCGTTTATTATTTTAAAAAGTTGATTTTATAGCACGTTTGAGTGGATTATAAAGCACTTCGAAAACAATAATTCATACAGCTGCACGAGCTTGCTAGCCCAATGCACAGAAGAAAAAAGCACTTCGAAAACAATAATTCATACAGCTGCACGAGCTTGCTAGCCCAATGCACAGAAGAAAAGACACAACACAAGATAAGAGAAAGTAACGCAGTCTAACCAAAATGTACCCTGCGCACTCAAATGTTAAAAAAATTTCGTTTAGTAGATAAAACGTCCTCCATTAAATAATTGAAACGTTAAGCAGAGTAATGCGATACACTTCACTCAAAGATAAAGATCTTTTCGCTAAAAATCCAAGGCAACGAGTGTTATAAATATAAAACACCAAAAGCTGCGACAAATCCTCGCTCTCTAAATAAACAATTTTTAAACAATGTTTAACTAGACATCAGCTTTTGAAATCATTTAATGAGAATATAGGCGACATAAAGCATGAATCATTAAAGGCTTCCTCGGGAAACGAAAACATGCCGTTTTGTAGGACATTAAGGCAAGTGGCTCTTACAAGTCACATCAGGGTTAATGTGTGTTCGTTAACCGTAGAAGAAGCCGAGAAAAATAGGTTGAACGCATTGGTTAAGAAAGTCAATGTTAATATTTTTGTCCTTCCAGAGATAAAAGAGAGGACAGAGCTCAAAGCTTTACTTTTTAGTAAAGTTTCAGTGTTTTTAAGAAATAAATTTCAAGTTTTTATTATTTTTCCTTCGTTTTGTTTAATTATTTTTTTCTTTTTATTAAACAAGGTTTCCTATGACTTACAAAAGTTTTTTAATATGTTTTGAAATAATAAAAAGGGTTTAAAAAACATGCTTTTATTGATGCTCTAAAAAGTAGAAAATATTTTTTCTTCCGTAGAAAATCTGAAGGTCAAAGCATCGTAAATCGAAAAGTATGAGACGTTGATATAAATACTCTAAATAGAGATTCAATCACTCTAATAAAGATTTAATATATTTTGATTTTAAATTAATATTTTAAGATTTTTTTTATCTATGATATAAATCTTTACTTGCATATGACGCTTTCTCAGGTGCCATCAGTTCATAATGAAAATTAATTAGAAAGTTGATAATTAAGTTATAAAAATATTAAATTTTGTATTTTCATCAGGAATACTCAACTTTACAGAATTTTAAAAGGCTAATACATCAAAGAGTGATTGAAAAACCTATTAAAAATAACGTCTTTACAAGAATTAAAGGAGTCATGGTTAATAAAAACGTATAGAAAATTATAATATTAATTATAACATAAAAACTTCTTCTGGACGTTTTGTATGTCAGAGTTAATGAATTATCTCTAATTTTTTAAGGGTCGATTCCGAGATAATTGTCTGTTTTTTAATTATGAGTATTACAGTTATTTTCATTTAAATGCCCAGAAGTGTGTATATATGTATATATTCACTTACCTGGTAAATACAGATCTAAAGTTTTTCTTAATATGAAAAAAAAATCTTATCAGTTTTTGATAATTACGATTTGGATTGAGTTTAGCTTGGCACGGAAATTTAGAAAGCAGAATACCGTCTCAGGTATCATTTTCGTCATTTAATCATCATTCAAAATAACTGGTCTCATTCCCAAAACCGATAAAAAGGTATAAAATACACCTTAAATATTTTGCATTTTTTTTTTTTAATTTAAGATTTAAGGAGGTAAATATTTCATAAATGTTCAACATTTCAAATATTTCACTCATATTCCTCGTACTATCTTAAAAATACATCCGATATTATGCTTTTCCTTCCGATATTATACTTTTCCTTCCGATATTTTACTTTTCCTTAATACTATCCGATACTACTTTTCCTTCGTAATACTAGGCAACCACGGACTAGTTTAGTTTAGTTATACTAACATCCCTTTAGGAAGCAGCTCTAAGACTATATTGGAAAAGACCTCGAAATTTTGAGCTCCTGTCAGTTGTCGAGGGCAACACCTGAGCTGGCATCTTCGCTCCAAACTTTCGCACCACACTAATAGGAGAATGTTTGGTGAAGGACGTCAGATTTAGAAAGAATCAGAACGGCATAAGCGACAAGCTAATGGAATCGATTTTCAAATCCTGAGCACTCATGAATCCGAAGCCGATACCTTACCACTAGTTCACGATGGCCCATCCACTGACTCGTTAGAAAAATTGCAAAAATAGTACATTAATTCAATGTTAATTTAATGTTAAATATTAATATTTAATATTAATTTATTTAACAAAATTATATTTTATTGAAAAGCTATAGAATTACCTAAAATGTAATAAATGCTCTTTTTTGCATGAAACATTTAAATTTTAATAAGTAGTACTGTATTTAAAACATTAACAAACATTCCAGATAAAAAAAAAATACAGCTTTCGTGCAAAATTAGTCATCCAAAATGGATTTCAGTTTTCATCTCTTGTTCCGTGTTCTCTACTTATCGTTCAAGTTTTAAATCAATAAAAATCAATCAAAACATATATTTTTCGGGTCATCATTTAAGTATGGAAGAAAAACCGTATTCCATCGAAATAATGC
Source organism: Argiope bruennichi (assembly GCF_947563725.1). Lineage (NCBI taxonomy): Eukaryota > Metazoa > Arthropoda > Arachnida > Araneae > Araneidae > Argiope > Argiope bruennichi. The sequence continues at coordinate 94,595,656 of NC_079162.1, forward strand.
TTCCTCAGCTAAAATTTATTTACGAAGAATTTCCTAAAAAATATTCGAAAATCAATTATAGAAAATTCAAATATTTTTTTCATTTTGTGATTGATGTCATTGGAGGTAATTCCCAGCTTCGCTTGTAGCAAATATTTACAAATATATGACCACATCTATAAATTCACTGTGAGTTAATACTTGGTAAAACAGTGGGAGAGAAAGGATTTGAAAAATAAATCCATCAGTGATCATTTCTAAAGCCCTTTAGGGGCTGAACGTGAGACTATCAAAAGGGGAAAAAAATAAATAAATAAAAGGAACAGAAGAAAAAGGAAACAGATCTATATAGACGGGAAGAGGTTAGAAAAAATGAGGTAATTATGTATTTTTTCTGCTTCTTCCATCACAGCACTCGAATCGGTGAATCGCTTTTCACCCCATACCTGTGCTGAAAAGCTCTTTAATCCTCTGCGACTAGTTGAAGACACTGCTTTTTAATGAGCTGTCACAGTGCCATGCTTCAATGGCAGCGCAAGTTTTATTCTAAGCTTCATCTATTAAACTCGCATTATTTTCACGACGAGTTGTCTGTAGAAATTGTTCATGCTCAATAAAGATAGCCATGAAAACAACCTGATTGCTTCAAATATTAAAGACCTAGACATTCAAAGATATTTTTATGTGAATGGTTGTTGTCGTGTGGTTGACCCACACAAGTGAAAACGAGTAATTCTTCTTTGATAGTATTCAGTGAAAGGATGCACAGTCTTAGAAGTATTGTTACGCAGAAAAAAAATTAATGTATAAAATTAAAATGTACAAATCAACACGGATGAGTGAATGCCATTATATTTATCTTAAATAAGTTGGGTTATTGAATTCGCATCAACAAAATTTCCAAGACGGAAATTCTATAACATGCGAAAAAAATTGTAAAAAAAAGGCAATGTTTTTGTTTTGTTTTTTGAATGTCAGTAAGATTTTTTTTTCAGTCTTTATATAAGAAAAGGATGTTTCAAAAGATTTTCGAATAAGGCTTTTTATCAAATTGGTCATTTATTCCACAATTTAATCAATCTATTATTTGATGATTCTATGCAACATATGTTTGCTCCATTGTAATTTAATTTGTAAGTAATTTGCTCCATATTGGAAAGATCAACTATTCAGATAAAATGTAATTGCTCTTAAATGAAAGAGATTCAAAAAGTACTAAAAAAGGCAATGACAAAATTATTATATTTTTTCTATGACTTATTTGTTGGACGCATTTGATTATCACATAAAAAGTAATAATCTTGCAATCATTAAAGTGGATGTAAAAATTATTTTCAGAAAATTATACTTGAACTTTCCGTGGATCTTTTTTTTACTTAAAAATATGTATATCGGTATTGCATGCAAAATAATATTTAAATGCCTATGCCATTATGTTATATATGTCTATGCCTATTCGTAAACCTAGGAAGTTGAATACCCTCCCCTCCACACTAAACTTGCGCTATCGTTGCTTTTCTAACGAACGTTATAGCATGCTGATTATAACATTTGAGCAAAAACGGACTGGATTACTTTCATATTATATGTGATCATCAAAATATTTAAATAAATATTAAATTAAATAGCCTAAATGTGCATTTAATTGTCCATCTTAAGTAATTTGTAGTTGTAAAAAATAATACAGTGCATTCAGCTTAAATATATATTGTATTAAAAAATGCTTTACATCGAACAAAAACTTTATTGTGAAGACTTTTTCTACGAAATAATTATTGAATCTTTTAGTAAGGTTACTGTAGCTAAATTTTGATTTTGTGATAAAAAAAATACCTTGGATTTTGATCTCTGTATATTTTAAATTTACAAATGACTATTCCCTCTAGTCTACTGGAACATTTCTCATTCTTTCTCATGCGGCTACGATGTGAAGATTTAGATTTTGGATTTGGATTTCTGGAGCAAGATGCTAATACAGAATATTCGGAAAAGAGTTTAGGTAACGTTTCATTGTCTGATTGTTATTTACAACTACGAGCGCTATCTTACAGAAAGTTAAAGGTCAATATGATAAATTAAATCTGAAATTGCAGTTAAAAATTCAAAGAATATATTTCCATTTCTGAAATGTTAAACACTTTAAAAATTACGTAGGAAAGAAATGCGTGGAATTGAGCCATGACCCATTCAGGAACTTGTTATTTTTCAACCTATATTTCCCATTATATTCTATGTACATGTCAGAAACTGCAAGGAGAAGAATCTCATTCTTGGCCTGTAATATTTGCATGTGCAATATTGTTGAATGGGAAAGTATCGATATAGGGCAAATAAAATAAAATATTAGTAATAATAAGAGAGAAAATACATCTAGCATAGTGCTTCAAAGAAAAAGAATTTATCCGAAAATAAATTTTTAATCATCTCAGCCGAAATGTACGTTATTTTTTTTTTTCGCATACTAGGTATTCCATACAGTAACTCTGTATCCCAATATATAGAAACCGCTTTTACTCCACTCTGAATAATATTTGCAACCTAAAAGAGTCAGTCAAAGCAACTTAATTTGATACTAGTCACTTTTATACGCAGAAACTGAGATATATGCTCCACTTACTAAATATTCCAAGTCGGAACTGTACCACAGTAGGTGGTAATCGGTTCCCTCCCTACGGGGAAAGAATGATTACCCAGTAACAAAGATTTAAAATGAAATGCCGAAAAATTCCTTCTATGTCAGTGATTTAACAAGGAGGCTAGCAAAGGGTTCGATTCTTGGAAATTACTTAGTCTTTAAACGTTAAGTAAAGAGATGGAATCTCATTCTCAAAGCCTACGCATTGACACGTGCCATTGCCTTCCTTCTTAAGTTTAAACCAGCAATTCCTGAGCTCATCATTATCATTCTCATTTGATATAAACCATTTAGGACTCTTTATTCATTTTATTGAATAAGATGCTAATATCAACGCAATAATTACCAATGAATAAGTTTTAATATTAATGGTGAAAAGAAAATCTCCTTTTATCCAAGGAATGACCATCAACTTAGAAGTTCATCTACTTACTAACATGAAGATTTCTTGAGATCATTTTATTTATTCAGTAGCTCACGTTTAATGGGATGATTTCGTGATTAACGAACTTTGAAAACATAGAACGATTGATAACTATAACCGAAATGGATAAAATCAATTGTATTTTAATAACACCATGGAGAACGGGATGAAATACTTATCTCAGAGCTAACTATAACTTATTTTTTTAAAAATTAAAAAATCCTTAATTATAGATTAATTACAATTATTCTTTAGCGGTTCACTTATATATTTTTCGCACTTTTATTTATTTATTTATTTTATTTGTTGAATGATGCTGCACGTCGGGTTTCAAATTACTAGACGCTAGATTCATTTCTGCGCTTGTTGAAGTGTTTTCTTCAAAACATTCGTCTGAGTCGGAAACATCAACTTTTATAGCTTTTCTTGTTAATCAAAATTTTATTTAAAAAAAAAAAAGAGGCTATGAAATTTCAGCTGTGCCATAGCATTTCTATGATTCATTTTTGGTAAATTTTCATACCTATTAAGAATTTCAAATTTTGTCTTAAACGTTCTAATCAGTTCCTTTTTTTTATCCATTTTGCTTTCATAATTCAATCATAGGCCGTAATTACTTACAGATTTTTAACACATTTCAAGCTAGAATTGGCATAAAAGCCTTCCATTTTAACCGATATACACAATTCTAGTCCAGACGGAAGAATGTGAGCCCTCCACCCCATAGGAAAAATGGCTACTAGATATATCCTTGCAAGTTAAACAAAAAATTCCATGAACATCATCGTTAACGTTGGCAGAAAATGAAAAATTGTCCAATTGTCTTCAAATTTGGTAACATAAATGATGTAATGATTACTTTAAACGAATAGTTTTGTACACATTTAATTATGTTGGTTCGGAACCCAGAGAATTTTGGAAATACAAAGAGAATGATAACATTAATCGCAAAAACATTAACCTGCGTCCACTGCGTTCAAATATGAATAATTAGAGATACATTTCATTCAATATATATATAATATATATTATATTAAGAAAAAAATATAAAAAACAAATTGTCTGAATTAAATGTAACTGGTATCTGTTAGATTTAATGTGGTTTTTTTATAGCAAAATAAATAGTCTTTTTCTTTTTTTCTACAGCGAAGAACTTAGGTTATCTTGTTTCATATTACAATATAGGCATTTTGAAAAATACTTTAAATGTATCAATCATATAAATCCTATTTTTCTGAAACAATTCAAGTAAACTTATGAGAAATACACCGATTAGATAAGCACATTTTTAAACTCTCATTTAATATTAGCTGCTTTCTGATTTTTTAAAAATTATTTCCTTTAATTTCTGGAAAATGGCAGTTTCAACATTTATTATATGCGCTTTAGAGCACGTTTAAGCACTATCGCTTACTTATGGAAGGGAAATTAACTATGAAGTTTATGCCCAATTATGCTATAAAAAAACGAATCTTCGTCCGTGTATTTATTTAAAATTCAAAGGATTCTTCGAAGCCAGTACTTTAAAATAACAGATTAGTATGTGAATGATGTAGTAATAAATTTCATTTGACTTTTAACAAAAGCCAGACAAAAGGCTAAATAGATTACAAACGTTGCATTCATAAATCTTTTAAACCAAGGTTATCCAAGTAGAGAATATTTGCGGCTTAACCAGTAGCGTTTCTTTTCTTTTCCTTGTCTTATACAGCTTTGAAACAGAAATAAACATCAATGAATTTGAAATTCATTTAAGAAGAGACTACGGAACAAAAGAACCCGATACAAGCAATTAATCAAACTTGAGCGCTCCATCGTGTTTTTGCTCATGGTTTTCTGTGATACCTCTTGTTGAATTATATTCATAAAAAAACTAAACATTATATATATATATATATATATATATATATATATATATATATATATATATATATATATAGTTTTTAATAAAAGATAATAAAAACGACAAATGAAAAATACAAGCATTTAATCAGATAAACACGGAAAGAAGACTTGTGTTTTTTATTAAAATATATAGTGTTTTTCTATAATTTATCCATGCTATCAAAACGTTTTTTCAAAAATTTTATCAAAGAAATATGCACATATTATAAAATATTCATTTAAGTAGAGACTACGGAACAAAAAAAGACTTAACAATCATATATTTTGTTGCTAAAACGACTATAAAAACGACAAATGAAAAAATACAAGCATTTAATCAGGTAAACAAGGAAAGAAGATGTTTGGTTTTTTTTATTAAAAAATAGCGTCATCTGTAATTTATCCATGTTATCAAAACGTTTCTCCAAAAATTTAATCAAAGAAATGTACAGATATTTCAAAAAAGTATTAATTTTAAGCAGTCATTAGGAAATCAACGCTTTTAATTTATAAATTTTTTCTCAAAACTTTACTGAAAAATATCCAGGTAAAATTTACTGTCAGCTGAAAAAAAAGAAAAAGAAAGAAGTATTTCCTGAAATAAATATCCACTCCGTTTAAATTGCGGAGATGACCGTCTGTCAGAAGACTTAACGTTTGACAATTTGTAAATAAAGTCTTTGAATTAGATCCTCGTCAAGATGAGAAACATGATCTCTTCTTATTGAAAAGTGAATGAAGGCTCGCGAACTTACGTAACATTATTCCCTGTCCGTTCATTCAGAGAGGAAAAGGGTTTTCCTGGGAGAGAAGGAAGAACCGTCGACACTTACTCAAATAAATCTTGGGTAGGGAGGGAGGGGAGACACTTTTAGTGGGAAAGATTATTTCATTTTTTATAAATCGTCATTTTGAAACATATTTTTCCTATTTCCTTTTTCTTGAAGAATTTATTGTTTATATGCTGATATATTTTATATTCATTAAATATCGTGATTTTTCTTTTAATCTCTATAGCGAAAACAATTTCTTTCTGCCAAAAAAAAATAATAATAACTATCGTATGAGTTATAATTAAAATAATAGAGGCAAAAAATGATTTAAGTTGATAAAAAGAATGCAATTCAGAATTAAAAATGTAGAATTTATTCGCAAGTGAATAATTAGATGAAACGAAAGCGTCATTTTTGTGCTTTAAAACCTTTTCTGCTACAAATTGTTATCTCTCTTTCCGAAGGTGAATTTAAAAACTTATTTAAATTGCAAATAAGACTAAAAATACAAATTTTAATCTTTCTTTCTAAAAGAAAATTTAAAACCTATTTAAATTGCAAAGATCATTAAAAATACAAATCTTCACCTCTCTTCCCAAAAGTGAATTTAAAATTATTTAAATTACAATAATTTCCAAACATTTTGATCTCAGTAGTGTTCGATTAATAACTCATTTTTCAGATGCTAATTTTACGGAGAATAATTCTTGCTTTATGGTTAATGCAAGATCTAAAGGTATGACTAAAAAACATAATATATAGAACTATAACTACCAGATTTAGCCTTCTGGAGCCCGTTTTTTCAGTGATATTTAATGCTGCGGTATTTTGTAAACCATCTAGGTAGACATCAAGGCAAATTTTTTGTACTAAAATCTATCTTACGAGCAAATTTCTTAAGAAAAATGAAAATGTGCAGAGAGTTTTTATGAAAAAATTATATTCGATCAAAAGACTGTTTTAAAAATATAATTCGCTACTTATTTGTTCCTTATAGTTGAAATATAAAAAGAGTTTTTTTTTTTTTAAATCCCTAAAGTAAACGTGAAAATAAATAAATAATGATGTATGCAGATCGTCCAGGTTGCTACTCCAAAAGTGCAATTAAATGATTGCATTACAAAATCATTTGATGATTGTGACCGTCTTGTTAGAAATTCTTATTTAAAATTTTAATTACGAATCTAGCCATTCCATTTTCATTTTGTTCGTCATTTCTCTGCGCATAAAATATCAAAGCATGAAAAAAACATATTTCTAAACATTAAACTAATTTTCTGTGTATATTGAGGCAGAAGTAATATAAAGGGTTTAAATTATTTCAAACCAAGGCGTATTCAGATGCATTCTTTAAAATTCGCATTCCTTATTTTAATTTAAATATTCAGAATAATTAAATACTCTAAACATTATTGATAATTAAAATCATTGTATGACATCGTAATATTTGATATAGTCAGATTTGAAACCTAATCTACATAATATGGAGAAAAATAGTTTTATAGATAATATAATTTTTAATGCTCATTACAGAAATGGATCATTTTAATTACTAAAAGAACTTTCAAATTTAAAATCAACTGCGATTTCGCCGAAAAAAGGAAATATAAACTCTATCAATTTTAAATATGTGTGCAACTTATTTTCCTTTATTGATAAGAAGATATAAATATACTCCCATACTATCCTTTGTATAATATCATTCATATTTTATAAGCCCATAACAAATTTCGTGCTTTAATTCCAAGTAAACTTAAAGTCATATTTTGCATTATAGTATATCATCGTCACTCTGAATTGGCGTTTTTCATTAATTAGTCATTGGATACAAAAAAAATAGAAATGAAAATTTAATTTTTCTTGCATGCAAAATATTTAACTCACAAAACAATATCTTACTGTCTGCTCTCTAAAATAAAACATATTTTTACATATATAAGAAGAAGACGAACATCGATTTTGGTACGTTAATATTGCCTATAAAACGCATAAACTGAAAATTATATTTTCAATAATTATCAAATTTCATATTTTCTCTACGCAAAATAAATGATGCATAAATCTCTATTAGCTCGCTAGTTGCATATAAAACTCAAATGCAACGATAAGCTAGGCAAATAGATAAGAAGAAGCTGAGTAGGGATGATGAGGAGCAAGCGCATGGTCATCGAGACAGAAGAGGGACTTACCGTGTGTTCTGCATCGGTGGACCGGGAGTGCAAACTCCCGGCCACACTCGAAAGAAATCGCCTGCTATACGACGCAGCGCCCTCCAGCGACCAACCACGGAGCAGGAAACGTGGCGCATGCGCTACTCTTCGGCTCAATTTGCTTACAGGGGCTATAGATTTGAGTCCGGGCGCACCTTGGGGGAGGATACACAGTAGAAATAATGAGCGATTCTTCAAAATTGAAAGTTTCTACTTTTCCACCAATCAAATCAATAAGTCCAGGAAAACTGATTTTTTAAAATTCAAATATAGTTTTTTTTTCTTTTTGCATAGTAGTCGGAAGTTAAAATTCGTGAATTAATTAGAGAATAAATTTTATTCTAATTTTTAACTTCATAGAACGCATAATAAAAATATTCCATGTCAGCATTTAGAGGGTGAAATAATAGTATTGTGATATTTCCAACTCATGCTTCTTATAAAATCAGTCATTTTTATAATTTCATCTACAGTAAAAGCAAGTAAGATAAATTAATTTTTTATAGAATGTATTAATAGGAAATAACATAAGGAAGTTGGGGTCAGCCTTCGCAGTTTCGACATACGTTCCGATTATAGAACTAATCCGACACTCCAGTTCCACGCCACACGACATGAGGTTCCATTTAGAGATATGAGATTGACGTACCTTTGGTGAAATGAAGCTTCGAGACCGCAATCGTGTTCCGAAACCAAAGTTATATATATATATATATATATATATATATATATATATATATCAATTTATTTGGAGTATTTAATTAACTAATTAATCTGGATAAACTGATTATTTAACTAATAAATTAATCTGGATGAAATAAATAATTGAAAACTTAAAATATTTCTACCTTGCATTTTTTTAATTTACTTATTTTGCTGACAATTATTTAGAGTTGGAAAGGATTAAAAAATTTGACTGAAGAAAGGAAAAAAAAAACATGGTAAAAAAATAATTCTCTTCGTAATTCACTTTTTCTTCCAAATTTAGGTTAGGAGAACTTTTCAATAGAGCAGGTATTTTCAAAATAAATAAATAAACCCTGACTCTTCATCTTTCTTAAATAAAAACTATTGATGTTGCTATAAAAACGTTTCATTTGCGTTTAAAGGAGGTTTAGATAATTTAGGATAAGAATTTATATCGGTATTTCATTTCACGGTATATCACTTCATATTATTCAGTTTTAGAACCGAAAATGCTTTTTTTTTCACACTTTTTTTATTTCCAAATTTGGATATTTTGAGTACTGATTAGGATTTTTTGTCGCAGGAAGTAAAAAAGGAACCTTGCCCTCAGGTAATTTTAAATGAGTTAAGTATTATAATTAAGTTAAGTTTTAAACTGAAAAAATGAATACTTTTTTTATGTAAGCAACAAAAAAACAAACTTATTTGAAAACAATGATGAAACTTCGGAGTTCAGAGTATAGTTTAGACGTTAATCATTTGTGTGTTTGCGTGTTCTGAAGATATTTAATCCGCTTAGAAATCATATTCTTTATATTTAGCTTGGAAGCTCTAGTGTTTGAGCTTTTTATAAATCAAGTCTCTTAATTTTTATTTCATCCGATACTTCAGTAATTGATACTAAAAATAATGCTTCGGTGGATGATGTTGTTAATTGGACCGTGGAATTGTATGTGTAGAATTTCTAACACTGAATGAATAGGTATACTTTCAATGGAGAATTTCAGGAAACGCCTACAGCCGATGATTCATTGGTAAGACATTCAGATATTTTTTTCATTTTTCGGGGGTTAGAGTGAAGAAGAAAACTCACTTTTCCTTCACGAATTTATCGTCATGTTTCATGACTCAGATTGCTCATATACAAATTTCGTATTATCATAAACTTTGAAAAGTTTGAAACAGAATTTTCTTAAAACTGAGCAATGACCAAAATTGTCGCAATAAAAAAAAAACGCATTAAAACTATGCATAAATTAAATAATATTATTTTTCTATCTTTATTATGAAGGTTCTTAAATAAAAGTTGATATTTAAAACAACCTTTAAAGAAGGGGATAGAAAATGTTTCGCTTGCAGTAACAAGAAAATACATATTCGTAGAATATAAGACAGGGAAAAAAGTGCGTTATCATTACGTTTAACGTCTATATAAGGCTATGGCGGAGCAGTTGTAACGTCCTATCTGTCTGTGCTTCTTCCGTAAAAAGAATAACTGTTGGACATTAGTGCACCTGTTTAGTAATAAATTATTATTTTATTTATTTCATAATTTATGCAGACCTGGCTCACGTGTATATAATAATAACATTTGTATGTGTCGGCTTCTTTTGATGTTTTTCATCCGACAGAAAACTGACACAATGCTTCCACAAAGTATGGTTGGAGTATGAAAAAAGCAACTAAGAGTTTCAGGTGTGTGGGTTTTTTTTATTGTTTATTTTTATTTGTTTATGTATTTATTTATGTATTCATTATGAATTCGTTAGAGTGACTCATATTAATTCCCAAAAGTGTTTCAATCGAAATACATGCATTTCAATAGAATACATTAGTTTTTAATTACAGCCAACAGCAACGAACTAAATAGTGTCATAGGTAATTATTTATTTAGATTTATTCATCTTAACTACTTAGCACATAATGAGCAATTAATTAAAATTGATGACTCTGTAACACTTAACTATTTCCAAGATTAGAATCTCTGGTAATTTCTTAAAAAGTACGCTTGTTTCGGTTTCAGCAAATTTAATTATCTGAAACAAATGCTGAAATGGTATTGTTTAACTTTGATGGCATTTTCGGATAATGTTATTTTTCGCTTATAATATAAAACATATTTTTCTTTCTTTTTGTAAAGTTTGCTTAGTTAGATAGATAAATTGTATAATAAATTTATAGGACTTAGTTACATTAACGAACCGTTTTGAAGCTACCCAAGGACTTTATTGGAACGGCCTTAGTAGATGCGAACTAATGTCTGATGGCGAGGTCACTACATGTGCCAAAATACTTTCCTCAAGCTTCCATAGCTCACCAGTCAGAGGACTGAGTTCCATGGAATAAATATATACCATGATAGTGAAACGGCAAAGCTTTAGTGGAATCGATGCACGAACCTTCAAACCTCTACTTCTGAAGCCGTTGCTCTCCCAATAGACCATCGAAACCTTTAACCACAGTAATAAAGGTACCAGAAAATCTGATGATGATGAATATTGACATTTTTTTTGTCAACTATTTAAAACTGTTTGCCTTTCTTTTGTTGTGGAGCACACATTTGGTGGAATATCAACAACTGTGAGGAGATATTCTCAAAGTGGAGGACCGTTCCTCGGAAAATAGAATGACAGGTATATGAAAAGATGAGGAGGAAGGTCAGAGATTGACCATCTTGTAGCTGGGGGCCAACCACTGCGTAAAAAAAGCGGCTTTTCAGAGTAATGACCGGAATTGTTTTGAACATATCGTTGCGCTAGAGTCGGAGAAGGGGTTAAATGTCCCTTAAGAGGATGCCAATTCCGTGAATTGGCTAGTGATGTAGCTGGATGATGGTAAAGACAGCAGTTGGCCACGGCAAATCCTGTTAGTACTGCTTTCTTCAGTGGTGGTGGGATGGTCAACTGTACACAAGAAAAAGAAGACAGAGATTAAGAGTCCTTAGAATAAAACCTATCATTGATCTTAGTGCCATTCATTTCTCAAAATATCTAGCAGATCTATAATAATATCTATGATGACAGATATCTATGATGACAGATAGATATCTATGATGACAGATGACAGATATCTATGATGACAGATGTATTTAAATATGCTTCCTTACACTCTGGATCTCAATCACAAACAGAGCTGAGAAAGCTTTTATAAAGGTTTTCTTTTTTTATTTTGGTAAGCAAACTATATTAATGCATCATTATTGTAAGTTTATCACAAATTTTGTTTAATTACTATAAGAATTTTACTTCTTAATTTTTTGAATAGTTAAAAATTTCATTTTCCGCAACAAAATGTTTCAGATGAAAATGGGATCGGAAATTTTCAAAATGCACATCTTATGATTTTAAGTAACCTTATCTTCATTCTTGAAAGAATACTAAACCAAAAGTTAAAATATTGTCGAAAAAAAAACACTGAATATTAAAAACTTCTTGAACATTAAAAACAAGGTAAATAATTCATTGGTAAAGATATTTCATTTCGAAAATTTATGAGTGTATTAAAAAAAAAAGCTGATGCGTTTTTATGGCTGTACCAATAATATTGAATTGAAATGTTTGCTTAGAATAAACCAGGGATGTAGGCCAGCTGCAAGTTAATTTTTTGCGAAACAAACGCAATAATGTACCTTCTATCATCAGAGTTCTTTATCAAATAAATACACCGATATGGATTATCTCGCAGTAGTAAATAAAACACCATTAATAATCATTCTGAGACACATGAAACTGGCAGAGTAACTTTTTTGATACTCTGTTGAAGCCAGGAAGTTTTGACAAATATATTCCAATTAAGGTGTCATCTTTGTCATTTGACCCTTATTCAAAATGATGAGGTGTGCCTCATTAACTATTGAAAAGCTTCAAAATCGAAAGCTAACCCAACAAATCAAATTCCTTATTTAGATACATTTTTTATTTAAAAAGTTTAGATTGATGGATTAATTCTTTGAGACATACAATGCAGAAGAAATAAATTTTGTTTAAAAAAAGTACTTTTATAATGAGCAGAAATTTTTCTATTTTAATTATTTTAATCTTAAAATTTATTATTCTTAATTTCATTATCAAGTGCAATCAGTTGTAATCAAAATTTAATTTAATTAATAATTAACTGTTAATTAAATATTGAAAACGGTAAAATAATGTATTGTCATTGAGAATGCACACGTGTACAAAATTTCAAAATTTTTTCCATCAGAAATAAAGTGGAAATTCAATTGCAAAATTCCCTCTGCACAGACATGAAACAAGTCTAATTAAATAAAAATATTTTTTAAAAAATAGATCAAGCTACATAGAATTTCTATCTAACAAAAAAAAATTGAATAAAACATTCATTTTAATCATTTAATATGAAGTGCGTTCGGAATAGTGCGTCTTCCTTGTGATCTGGACTTCCCGGGTTCGAGTCCTGGTTTGGGCATGGATGTTCGTCACCCTGTGTTCTATCTATGAGATGTATGACCCCCTCCCCCCTTCCTGTAAAAAATAGTTGTGCAAGCGAGCGTGTGAGTGTCATCTTCATATGAGCTAGAAGTCAGACTTCTGCCCTCGGGTGCTCACGGGTTTTTACCCTAAGAAGCTACTGCATCCCCTTCCCGTGGTAACGCGTAAATGACATCATTGCTAATATGAGATGCCATTCTAAATTGCAAAAGAAACAATTTAAAGTAAGTTATAGTTTATTATTTTTAATAATGTTCATGGTGGGATACAAGTGCACTTATCATTTATTCAGCGTCAAAATTGTATAAATGTCTATTAATATTTCATTATTTTTATTAAAGGTTTTATTCATTTATTATTTCATTTTTAAAAGAAGAAATAACGTTTACCTTTATGAAAGAGGAAAATTTACCGCATAGGACAATGTGTCAATCTTACTAAATCTTAATAAATTATTGCAATATCTTACTAATGTGCTTTAATTTGCATAAATTCATTTCACTTATCTAGACATTTACAGTCGGTTTATAACAGTGATACATATTTAATATATCTTTAATAAAATATAAAATTATAAACAGATAATTTCTACTCTTTGAGGTGGGGTAAAAATACTACACCATGCATAAAAAGCTAAACAAAATATGAGGCACTATTTAAACAACTTAATGCTGCAGAATTAAACCACCCACCTTTTTCACCAAATAATTCTAATGTCATTTGGAATAAAATAATATTTCCCTATGAAAGACTTTTCCCCGTTTATTTTGTAGATTTTCTGACCATAAATCAAATCCAAAAGATTTAATGGCTCAAAGAAATCCTATTCTGACATGGATCATCATCATAAAAATTATCTTTAAAATAGCGGAAAATGTTGCTTTGTTAAGTCATTACTTAATAACTGAGTGGGAGAAATTCAGACAGGGCTGACTTTCCACTAACTACTGCGTCGCGACGAACAGGAAACATGATATTGTAAGCTCTTTGTAGATGATGAAAGAAGGAGGAGGAAAGAAACACTACACTTCGAAGTAACCTAGCGGGTAAATAACGATAGAAATAACTGTTTTTCAAGATTTTGAAATATTAATTTATTTCAAAATTGATAAACAATCACTGTTATATCAAAATATCGTATGTCAAATTTGCCAAAGCATTTTATTGATGTAAAATATTTGGGTTAGTTACAGGTGTTCTCAAATTGTTTTATATGATATCTAATCTCGAAGTACCATATCTCACTGGTGGTTTCAGCTTTCGCATCACAATGTCGCATGTTTTGCTATGTGTGGGTTTTGACATACGACCTTTTGATATAACAGAGATGATATGATATTACACTGAAACACCTTCAACAGATGTGATGATTTGTATCAAAAGTAATTTAAATTAATCAATAAGTTTATTTAAAACGATGAAAACAAATTTATTTGCAAAATAAATGGAAATAAATAATATGAATTTCATGCAAGAGCAGTAAAAATATCAATCTAATGTAAATTAATAAATAATTATCCTGAAAGAAACGCTGTTACAATTTTCAGATTATCACCGACAATTTAAAGCAAATTAAGGAAATAAAATTAGTTAAAAACAAGTGTTTACAAAAACACTTTTATGAATGCAGTAATCAGCATTTTTTTAAATTTTAATTATTCTCCAACTTTTGTTCTTGAGATCTATTGTTCTCAAACTCACTTCCATGTAGCACCATTGATTTGGAATCAAAACCTAATTTAATTAATGTTTAACTGACAATTAAATTCTGAAAATATTAAAATGCTGTACTATTACCGCGTGTACAAAAAAATTACTACACAAGTGTATAGAATTTCAAGACTGTAACACATCAAGAGAAAAAACACAATTACAAAACTCCATTTTTTAACAAGAAATAAGTCAAGTTAAATAAAAGTATTTAAAAATCGCTAATATACTTGAAATATACCATTTAATCTCAGCTAAGATTTTTCTATCTCTTCTCTCGCGGAAATTGCAGGGCCTTCAGGGCAAATCGAGAGGTTTTACTGAATTCCGTTCTTTTATGAAGTAATACAAATATCATTTGGAAACTTAACCCTTTCTAGGGCCGTGGGAAGTATGCTTCCCACCAAATTCATCAATCTGTATATGGGATTATGTAGGTTAGCAAATGTTCTCACAAATTTTTTAATAAGACAGAAGCTTAGATGCTTCAGCTCCTTAT